>NC_025692.1:631109-648758 GCF_000633955.1 Camelina sativa | reverse complement strand
TAAGTTACCATGAAGTGGTCAAGCTCTTTGTCATCGCCGGGAAGGAGTCCTTGAGCGGTGTCTAGGGTTGAGTACTTAGCCACGACGTTTTGTGACTGAGCAAGCTGTGCGTCGATCCTCGGAAGCTGATCAACCGGCGTAGCGATCCTCAAGCACGCCACGTGTGCCGACAAAAGCTGCTCGTATAGCGGATGAGACAGTACCTCCGCCTTGTGCTTCGCATTCTGCCACCTCTCCGCCTCTTTCTTCTCACCGATCATCGACTCCTCTCCGCCGGTGGTGACGTCTTCTACGACGTCACCTGAACCTGGTGCGTTGTTGTTGGCGCCGGTGCCGCCGCGTTGGAGGAAGGATGAGGATCGGGAGAGCCATTGGTTAGCGGCGGCGGAAGAAGGAGAATCGGAGCTTGTAGCGGCTGCGGATGCGGCGGTCTGGAGGTTAAGAAAATTGTTATCGGAACGGAGGAGCCAGTTAGGCGGTGCGGATTCGTGGAAATGTTGCTGCTGCGGCGGCGGAGGAGGAGGAGGCTGGTGGTGTTGTTGTTGTTGGTCGGTGAAGTGATTGAAGTGGTTGTTATGAAACGCCATCGTTTTCGTCTGAATTTGATAGTATTTGAATCTTTTTTAATTTGTTTGTTTTGGAGAGGGAAAGATGAAAGAAGAGAGAAATGGTTATTAGCCTTTGATATATGTTTCTCTGATTAATCAATCAATTTTTACAGAAACTTTCTTCTTCATATAAAAAGAAAGAAAATGATATATATAAGGGTTTTTTTAGATGTGTATGTGTGTTGAACGTTTGAATTTTATATGTGTGTGTGTGTTTGTAGCAAGCTTACACCAAAAAGACAATTTATTCCTATATTTTATTCTTCTTTGTTTTTTTTTTATGTACCAAATTATTGGTGATAATTATAAAAATGACATTAGACCTAATTAACAAATCCTACGACAATAAAAAAGTTTTATCGTTTTAGAAAATAAGGATGGCAAAAGAATGATACGATATTACGAAGTGACAGTAAAAGAAAAAGAAATTGCTTCACCACTTTTATCTTCATAATACATTTTTCCTCGTAGCTTACAGTAGTCTCTCTTTTTTTTATATATATATACATAACATAACCAAGATAACGAATTCATAGTTTTTGATANAAAAAAAAAAAAAAAAAAAAAAAAAACAAAGGATTACGAGTAATTAAACCTTAAAGAAAGTTTTTTTTTTTTATGAATTGAGACAAACAATAAAACGAGTAAGCGAATAGGAAAAAAAAAGGCAAGGAGGGAGGGGGACCATTAATAATGACGTCACTACCCAGCGCAAAAAAAAAAAATATCAGAGGACACGTGTCGTGATAGTCCTTCCCACAATCGTGGTCCCTGAAAAATTGGCATGCGATCAGATAACGAAATCTAACCGTACAAATTAAAATCCAACATTATTTTTGTAATAAGAGAAATAACCATTTTGTACGTTAAAAAAAAAGCTATATAATTCACAACACATTGGCGAATGGCGNGACCCGAGAAAAAAAAACACATCTTCAAAATTTAGAGATATGGGGTGGGGGTCGGGGACCAATTTCAAAAACTTGACTTCTAAAAGCTCGTAATTGATGTGTAATCGAAAGTACGACAAATTTATCACAATAACATATTAAGAAAAATATATATATTAGAATATTGGGAAGTTTTGTTATGAACTCATCTCATGAGTCATGACTTCTTCTAAAAATTATTATACATACATGAAATCAAACATCTCACTTCACATACAACATAGTATTTTTTTTTTTTGACAATACATACAACATAGTATTTGGCTTATATAAAAGATATATATATTTGCATGATCCAGACTTATATTTGCACTATGAAAGCTTTTTTTCATAGTGCAAACGACCTCTTTCCTAACCGTTCTAATTATAGCTCCCATCACTTGGACTTGTCGTATAAAACCTATCTATATATACAGCCAACAACACACTCCTCTCTCTCTACCTTGTTTATTTTAAATTCCACCCACTCATGTTTTAAATTCATCCTCCGTCTACGTGATAATAAAAAGTAAGATTCAAATTTCGTTTCCCGAAAGGTTCATTTTTTGGAAAAAAATATATATTAAACGGTATAAATGGCGTTTATATGAAAGTAGTAACTAGTAACTAGCTAGTGGACATATATATAACAGTTCTTTTTTCTTCATAAAAATGATACAATGATGAGTGTTTTTATTGAAGGTTGGTAGCCTTCTACTGCGTCCAAGATTTATTAGATTGATTTTTGTAACTTTTTTTATTTTCTATTGCGTGCGCGAGAGAGGATGATATGAGAGTAAACGACAAAAGTTGAATCCATATCAAAATATCCAAACAGTAAGGTGAGTGATGAATAAAGGAGTAAAGACATGTGTCGAGAAAACTTCCGGTGCGATAAGGTCTACATTTCGTGTCGAATCATCTAACACATGATTGGACAAAAGAAGGTCACATTAACGATCACATTCGTCAATTTCACAACAACTCTTGTCGTCCCCACACTCTTTTGTACGAGAAACGACGACGGAGTGCCCTACGGCCCACGGCTCAACTAATCTACTCCTTAAATATTGTATTCTTTTCTCTTAATGAAATATGCTATATGCAATATATAAACAAGCACTTGCAATACAATGCGCCAAGTTGATTGTATTGACCAGTAAACCTTGAACTTGGATATGCATTAATTGTGTAGGACCTGCAATAAACCGGATAAGAAAATTGTAGCCGGAGCCTTTTTTTTGTTTTGGGTCATAGATTGTATGTAGTTCCACGTTGAACTTTTGTACCTCGAGATGACTGATTGAACGACAACGTAACCACCGATTACTTAGTTTTCCCCACTGTACATGCTTTTCGTAACAAAAATCAAATGTCTAACACAAATCAAAATGACAATTGGGGTTATTAACACTATTATATAGTTGTTTCCAATGGATTTTGTAAATTGTTAATATGGAACTTAAATGTAAATCTTATACTAATATATAGCGCAATATCATTAACCTTATGGATGTGTGAGATGAATAATGATTGTATTTGATTGCCGGTGACATGTCAAGTTGTCAACTATCACCATTTAATTATATTTATCGAACACAAGACAAAACAATATCATCTCAGCAAAATATAGATTAATCGGATATTATATTTTATATTCCGAAGATCGGCATGGCAGATTTGAAGAAGAAACTAAAAAAAATATGACGTTTCATAGTTTTCTAAAAGTCTTAAATTGGCGAGATGTTTGTGAAACAGTGAATATTCTAATACGTACTAGGAGTAGGATGATGCTTATAATAATGATGCTTTATTATCTTGTTAATCTGTTTTGTTGTATACACTTGGCTTGTGATAGATGAAGATTAGAAGAAACCTAACAATATAGACAACATACACATAGGAATGATCCATGGCTTTCTCTCACGTCCCCAACGGCACCCTTTGGTCCCCCTACGGTCTCCTCTGCAGAATTAAGTGTCCAAGATCTTCTATGCCCAACTTCAAATGATTGGAATGTGGATGCTATTCGTCAAATATTACCTCAATATGAGGAAGATATAAGGAAAATAATTACCAGTGTTGTTCCCTCTTTGGACTCTTTGGTTTGGTTGCCTGAAAAATCAGGATCTTACTCGACTAAATCGGGTTATGCTCTAGCTAAGAATTTTCCCGTACAGAAGGACTGCAACTCTTTTGATTGGCTCAAGTATGTGTGGAACCCCAAAGTTTCACCAAAACTGAAGATGTTCCTTTGGAAATCAATGGCTGGGACCCTCTCTCTGAGCTCAAACCTGTCAAGGAGGGGTATCCCAAATGTTGCAGGATGCAAAAGATGTGGTGCTCTTGAAGATGAACTACACTTGTTTTGGAACACTACAAGAAATTAGAGAATTGATAGTACTATAACATAGCGTTTTATGTCTTTTTGCTATAATTGATATATCTCTTAGTTTTAGATAGCGTTTGTTGTAAACACTATGTTTTACTGGTCATAATTTATTTTTAAGAATATATTTTTTAATTGTAGTATACATAGCATTGGTATTTTTAAAACGCTATGCATACTTGAAGCGGAAAAATAAATCTATTTTTCGCTAAGTACTTGGTGAAAAAATAGAGCGGCTAACAAATTTTTCATTTTCCCTCTCACTCCATTGTTTCACTTCTCAAGCTTTTTTTCTTACTATCTCTGTCCATATTCTCAAGCTTTTTCTCACACTCGTTTATTTTTTGCTTACCAATTCCCCAGATTTAGAACCATGCTTCTCATCCAACGAAATCTTTACCCATATTCAAAACCAGATGAATCATCTTCCTCTTCTCCATATAACAAAACTCTAGTGATGCCTTCTTCAGTAAATCCATTTTTTATCATGTCGTTTCTCTCCCTTTCACTCTTTCTTTTGAAATCAATCCCTAGCCACCGTCAAAGCAAGAGAGATGGGATTCGAAACCCTAGACACCTTCGCATAGATCTCTCTTCGTCTTTACCAGATCTATTCATTTTATTTCATATGTATTATGAAATCTGAGGTAATTACATACTTGCATGTCTTCGTTTCACTTTAGGCGATTAGCTATGAGTTTGGTCTTTTGAAATTAGATCCAAAGGTCTCGCTTCCAGATCTAGAGATCTCCATACAAGTCTCTCGTTTCTTCCGAGTGTGGGATTGATTTAAAGAAGAACATTGAGAAAAGTATTTTTGTGGTTTGGTTCAGTGAGATTATGTTGTCATCTTTGCAGCTCCAGTTGTGATTAAAGGTTTTGAGTTGTAGATCTGATTTGTTTGTTGCAAAAGGATGTTATCTGCTTGCTTCTCCATTGATTCATTGATTCAGAACTTCTAATTATACTCTTTTTTTTTGTTTATCGAATTGCAGATAAAAGTAAACTGGATTTGAAGTCTTGAACCATTTTTTTCTGGGTTTGAATAGCTTCTGTAAATATGAATGTTTATTGAACTCGATTTGAAAACAGGAGTGGAACATTTCAAGATGGAGATTTTGATCTGGATAAAAAGGGGCTAAAGTTGATCTTCAGATGAGAAGCAAGGGAAGTTTAATTTCAACCCTAATCTTGTTTATTAGCTCTCAATAATTCGTTAATTAAGGGGATTTTTTTGTGTGTTTTATGTTTCTTTATAGCAATATGATAGCTTGATTTCAAGATGACCTTTAAAGACTTAGAGACACTTTAAGTCATCAGAAATTTCAATGGTGGAGTTGTATGATTAATTGAGATAAAAAATTCTTTGTCGTGAAGTAATAGTCTTTCTTCTCATTGACTACTAGTATCTAGTAATCTTTAATTAAGAGTTTCTGAATGTTGGAATTTTTATTAGCTTCTTCTCAGGGACTCATAAGATGATTTGGACTAAGAAGACGTGTTGAGTGGAGCTGGAGAACTGGAAGTGATTACAAGACTACAGTAGTGGAGCTTTTGAATTTGGAATTTTGTGTTAGCTTTGAATTCAACACATTTTGTAATGAATATTTTGTATCATTTATTATATAAATATAATTAAATTATGGCATTTTTCTCTTTTAATTTGTCAAATTATCCAAAAACCAAAAAAATAATCCTGGAAAATAGTAATTTATATTAAATTTGGTGTAACAATTAATATCAAAGTATTATTGCTATTGTTGAATTTACGATAGCATAGAAGAAAACGCTATATTTGATGAAAACACGATAACAATGTCAAAAACCGCTATTAAAAGTGACGGACCTATTATCACGGGCGATGATAGAGCGTTTCATAAAACGCTATAGTATCTTTAGATAGCGTTATTCAGATGCTACGAAAAGTCAATATTCTTGTAGTGGAACTGTGATTTTGCAGGTGAAGTGTGGAACCTGGTACCTTTCGCATCCCAACCAAACTCCCCCTGATCACGTCACTGCAACTGTGTCTACAAGAAATGGGAAAGTTGGGGTGCCTACCCCCGGCTGGTATAGTGTCTACGCCAATTGCCCCCTGGATTATGTGGAACCTGTGGACTGCTAGGAACTCCTTTCTGTTCGAAGACCGTCAGTTTTCTTCAAAGGAAGTTTACGTCAAAGCAGTTACTGAAGCAAGACATTGGCAAAATGCTCAACTAGACATCTCCAAACCGTCTCTACTGCGTTCAATGCCTCAGGCCCCTCCAAATCCTCCAGAAGCTTTCACTTGCCATGTGGATGCAGCATGGAACCAAGATACAAGATTGAGTGGAGCTGGCTGGATTCTTAAGGATCCCTCGGGAATGATCTTGACCCAGTCCTCGGCCTCTCGCCCTTTTGTGTCATCTGCACTCGTTGCAGAGGCGTTAGCAATCCGAAGTGCTATGCTCGACATCACCTCAATCGCTCATTCTATTCCAATCTGATCTTTAATGAACTTCTCTGACTCCCAGGTCCTCATCAAGCTGCTCAAGACTGATGGATGCCTTAAGGAGTTGAAAGACGTTTTTCATGACATTTCCTGTCTTTCAGACGCTTTCACAACTATCTGCTTTAATTTTATTCCACGTTTGAACAATACAGAGGTAGATGCTCTTGCTAAATCTGCTCTATGGTCCTTATCTTGTGTCATCTCTTCTCGCCCTTGTGGTGTGTAGACTCTTTTATATTTCTATAATATAAGCGGTTGAACAAAAAAAAAAAGACAACATACACATCAAAACATTATGAGTTAAAGAAAGCATAAATACTTTATTATATTATAAAGAAAGAAAGAGTAGAGGAAGAACATAGGAAGCTTTTTGTCAGGTTTGTGGATTGAAAATGATGGAACGTAAAGGATGTTTTTTCTCCATCTTTCACTTTGTTTTGTAACGATGCCAAAGTTGTTCCTCCAGTGACTTACTTTTTATTTATATAATTATTATTTGTGATACACATTATAGCATGTTAGAGTATCTCTAATACTCACTAAAATTCTTTTTGTTAATTTGAGAACATTATTTGAAATAGGATACTCTTGTTCGGTAGCATATCTCCAAAAGAACCAAAATATGTCTTTGATAAATATAAGCATTTAAGAAGGGAAAAAAATTACGAGTCACATATTAGACGTGCACTTTTGATCAGGTTTGTGCAAATTCACTAATAGCACAATTATCAGTGATACCCACTATAATGTCTTTAAAACCAAAAAAAATAATATTTTAATTATAAAAATATATTCTAATTTTTTAATATAGTTGAGCCACTAATAGAAGGACATATATTAATTCTTTTCTCACCTTGTGTCACAAATGATCTGCTAGAAGACCCTAATTTTTTTCTTTCCTGCTTTTCTTTTGTTTATAATTTTTTTTTAATTCAGATATTGATACAGACCCCACCAATGGGAATACTATAAGGGCAAGATTATCAATGGGTTCTTATAAGTGAGTTGTTAAACACTGTTTGATTTTTTTATGAATTAATTGTGTATTGTTTTGAATATAAGAACCCATGATCTCTTAATTAAAATTTCCTCCTCTAATGGTAGGTTCTAATTTTAGGTCTCTTATTTTTGAAAATATTATTTTTTTAAAATTTATTTTTTAAAATAGAATAGAAGTGGTATAGAATATCAAGGATTGCATTTATATGAAGAAAAAATCAATGTAATTTAGTATTCTACTACATAACATTTACAAGAAATTTACAACATATTGTAAAAGAAGAAAAAAAAAACCAAAGTTGTTGATTCTGGTTAAGCATTCTCAATAATCCACAAACAAAGCAGCCATGTCTCTCTCAACTTCTTCTCTTCACACAAAATATAAATCAACCAAGTGTGGCTTATCGGAAGAGGCCAGAAATCAAGAGCAGCCATGTCTTTAACCTCTTGTATTCCCAAAAGCTTCATGGCAACACAAGCTTTCTTAATCTTGGGATTTGGTGCCATTTTTAGAAAATTCTCTGCAACAACAAGACCGAATTAAACACTGAACTCACAAAACTTCAGGAAAAATACAGAGAAAAGTAACAAAAATAAAAACTTTCATCTTCCTCTCCCCGGGTGAAGGAGGGAGAAACCAAAGATGAGTAAAGAGGGTTAGATGAGTAACGAAACTAATGTGACTCTTAAAGCCACTAAAACACATATACTTTTTTAGTTTTTACCCACCAAAAAGATTGGAAGAGTTAAAAGCTATTAAGGAAAAGATCACAGTGAATGACAACAAAAGAAGGAAGTGTGTACAAGATATTGTTGAATTGCAGAGACAAGAAGTGTTGATAAAGGAAGCGAAAGTGGCACTAGACAAGGAGATAACTCTGACGCAGTCTCATGCCGAACTTCTTGACCAAAAGGTTCAGAATGTAGACTAGGAGTTTCGGAAAATTGTTGCTGCCCCATGGAAATAAGCTAGTTGTAGATCAAAGGTGTTTAAGACTAATCTAGTTCTCTGTATGTTCGCAGAAAACATATTGTGCCTAAATTAAGTAGAAAGTCTATGTGCCCTGTCTGGAACGCATTTTTCTTTCAGATTTTCCAATCACTTCTTAATAAGATAATCGTGAAAGAGACAAAGCAATGAGAATCTTGATAGCTCTTAAAAAGAACAACATTTTGAGTAAATGCAAATGACAGTTTCAACTCAACACCTACAGAAACGATAATCACTAGAATCTTTTTGGTCAACAAGAAATTATAATATAAGGACGTGATTCTTATGGATTGGTTCTACTTGGACATATGAGAATATGATTCTCCTTTCACTTCCTGTTCTTGCTCTCATCCTACGAAAAAAGGAAACTAACCTGCAAACTAGGTACTCCTGATGGCTTCCTTTAAAGGACTTGTCACTTTGACAATCAAGAAAGCCTTGCTCATTCCACAACATCAGGTTCAAATCTAAATATCCAAAAAGTCAGAAGACGACTTCGCTAGAGTTTTACAACAATGTAGATAACTCTTCAATCCTAATTTCCCCATTAGATCAGTCAAGAAAATCAAAACAGACGATAAATAACAAGAGGCAGCCAAATCAATTCTTCAAAGCACATCCGCTATGCAAATCATAATATTCATAATCCAAAATTGTCGCAGTTACATATAAAGATCATAGATTTATAAATACAAATCGATCAAAGACTTAGAATCATCCATATCAAAGATCATACCTTTGCTTGCGCTAATGAGAAAGAATCCATCTGGAGTCATCAGACTATAAGCAATTGAGAATCGATTTAATCTCCTCCTCCGATTCCAATCTCCTATGATTCCAACCGATCCCATGTCATCCGATTGAGAGATTCGCGACAAAGAGAAAGTGAGAGGGAGAGGAAGAAAAAGAACACAAGCGGGCCAAAAAAAATTGCTCTGGATTAAACGGAACCAACGATTTAGCGACACATCACAATCTCTTATGTGAAATTGAGGTTACTATATAAGAGAAGCTTTTCAATTTTTTTCCATTTTCTGATTTATTTTATTTAATCTCTTTTTCCTTAAAACCCCACTAACAACCTGCCGATGGGGAAGGTCTAAGAGGCCAGCAAAATTACCAGAAGGATTTATCTAAATCGGGTAGATGAATAGTAATGAGAAGCATTAAGTTTTTTTTTTTGGAATTTGATCACGCTCGCAACAAAAAAGCCACCGAGGTCTCATTGACTATACGTGTGTGGCATTTATTCATTGCCTAAAAGTATACGTCGATCACGACAAGATCATTGTTATCACACTAGAGCGACGCACGAATATATATGTTCATGGCTCATTCTGAAATAGTATTTTCAATAATGGTAGAAACATATAATAGATGGAACTAGCCTTATTTGTACAATGCATGTGACTAGCAAAAGACACAGGTTTGAGCAAGTCATATTGATCCGAATTCTAAACCTATGCTAAGATTAAAACCTTACCTCATTCATCAAAAACGTTTATCATAATCTCATCATCTGCTCTAAAAGATATAAGAAAATAATAATAATCGTAATCCCAACCTTCCATGATATTATAAAAAATCTAAACGATCATTTCAAATAATAGAGAAAGTAATGAAAATGAAGAAACGATCCAACAAAAAGAAGATGGAAACGTTTGAAAGTAGACAAAACGGAGAAAAGAAGAGTGATATATTTGGCCCCGCGTGCGAAAGAGGGAATGGGGTTATCCACATTGTTGAAAAAGTCTCTGGTTCTTCTTCTTACTCAATTAGTTCTTTGGTTTTGGTGAAGACATTGTTGTGTTGTGACCATGCATTACCTATTGTGCCAAAAGAATAGTGCTATAATTGGCGGAAAATCTTGTTTGTGCACCTTTTTTACATAAAAACACTATTTTATATATTTTTAAAGTTTTGATATTTAATTTTCACATAATAATCAGTTTTTATCCTTCATTTTTGGACAAACATAAGATATATCCGCACTAATATTTCCAAAAATTTGATATATAATTTTGGAAATTTAGGATAATTCATGTATAATAATCTAATACATATATTGATATTGTTGGATTTATATAACTAATTAATATATATATATATGACAATATAATGCTTAATTAGTTATATAAATCCAACAATATTTATCTGTAATCCAATGACTCAGTTCGGAGCCAATATGACTCAGTTGTTGAATTTTTGATTACCTCATTAGATATCTAATCGGAGTTGTGTTCAACTTAACATTCAGAACTGTGCCACAAACAATATTCACTACATTGTTGATCAAATAATGTTACAAATGTGTCCCCATCCAACCTTTTCCGTGTAGAGCTTTTTATAAGATGTATAAGCCAATTTGTGTAGTCTTATAAGCTTTTTATCTTATTATATCCTTTCGAATTGTACATTAGCGAGATATGCAGACGTGAGGATATGGCCATATTCACGTTTTCGTAGAATATTGACGATGAAACGTCGAACTTTTGTGGTTTTATATATAGCATATAATTTTTAAGAAAAATAAAACATAATCTAGTAAAAGTTTAGTAATGATGTTTTTGGTCGATAAATATGCATTAAACGAATTTGAGTTTGGGCGATGATACAATAGTACAATAATCTCTTGGTCAAATGCAGTAGTATTGGTTGAATAATGATATATAGTAACATAAAAACATGTCATATGTCTTTGCTAATATAAGGGAGTGGCGTATTTGTTCGCCTCTCTTATAAAACCACAAAGTTAGGCTTTGTCCACTTCCAAAATTGGACCACAGACATCAGTAAAGAAAAAAAAAAAAAAGAAGAAGCATTTTTCAATGAAATTAAATTCTTGCAATGGACCACTTCTACACTCTTCTCTGCTTTCATCTTCAATGCTTCTGTTGTGTTGTCCATATCTCTCCACATTGTTTGCTTGCTTTTGGTTATGCATTTGACATCTATTTGGGAATCTTAGGCCAATCTGAAGTAGCTAGCATCTCTTGTTTTTCTCTTTTCTCTTATTTTCTGGTTTCATTATTCTTGGAATCCAATGTGGCGTAGATGAATTGCTTTATGACTATGGTATTAGTTGACTAGTAATGGAAATTAAAAAAAAAATAAAAGAAAATAAGCTAAGAAGTTCAAGCAAATTAATCCGACCTAGGCTGATCCTGATAAGGTGCGACAAAATCAAGGTTACTTTACCACATTTCAACACCTAAAATTATTGAATCAATGAGTGGACTAAATATTGTGATGTACTAAGCTATTTATGGTCCATATTCACCTTATGGGCCGCTCTATTTGCCACGGCCCACGTTAATTCCTCCAAAATTACACACATATTTATATGTCGCATATGGGAATCTTTTTGCATAATATGCGTAAAAGTGATGTGATCAGACATAATCATTTTTCCCCAGCTAGACTAACCCAACCATTCATTACATAAGCTCTAATTTTAATTTTAATTAACTTGTACAGTAGTAGTAATTACTTTAAAGTTTAAACTATTTATTACTCTGATTTTTAATTAGCTAGCTAGCTAGCTAGTATCTAACGACTGTTACGATCTCAACATAATATTTCCTTTCAAAACTGAAAGCCAATAAAGACATTATTTTTTACTTAAAATGATATATTTTTCTTATTTTTAAAAAGTGTCATATAGGGGAAAATTAAACGTAATATGAAAGTTGTTCTTGTGGCTCATAATTTACACTGAAGAGTTATATAACGTATTTATAACGTTCATATATATGACCTTACCCTTTCAAGTATTGTCATTAAAGACCACGTTTTGAATGAAAACTTTGGCCAATGTGAGAATCAACTTCACCTTAAACCGTAAAAACGAACCAAATTTAAAGCATGCATAACTTGACATGAGACCATTCAGAAAATATATTAACACAAAAGTAGAAGGAAAAACTGGATTACCAATTATATAGCGCATAAACCTAGTGATTTTGACATATATAAGTTTTCTTATTCTGATAAAACAAAAAACATAAAACATGTAAAGAAAACAAATATTATTAGAACAATAAAATCAAATAGAAAAGAAGGGAATGATCAATATGAGATGATCTCATGACATTACATGGTCATAACTCATAAGGTAGCTAGAACAATGGGAACCAAATGTTATTAGTACCACCTATAGTAGAAGAACCAGAGAGCATCTCTATCAGATCCATTTCTCTTCTTTCGCCAGTGGAGTTAGCTTGTGGCACAAACAACTCGTTTTCAGCAGCATGCTCACTGTTGTTGGAAGACATAAAAGAAAGTGAAGAAGACGACGCCGAACCGTCCAACAAATCAGATAAGTAGATGTCAGATGCGAGGTGAGAAGTAATGGCAGGTTCTGTTGTGACCATTGTTCCAAACTGATTTCCAACAATATTGTTGTGCGAACTAGGTTTAGGGTTAGGGTTCTTGAACATGAAACCAGACGAAGAAGACTGGGTTATCTCATCCGAACCTTGGCTCAAATCCATGTGCTCGAGAGAAACTGGGTGGTTCGCAAATATATTTCTCAGGAAAACAAGCTCTTCGTCATAAGGATCATCCAAGAGCGACGATGTAGAGTCTTCGTCATCAAGATTCCAAGTAGAAAGAACATTATTACCACCAGTAGTGATGATGTTCTCGCCATTGTCCTTATCATTATTCTCGATGCTTTTAATATAGTCTTCGAGAATGCATGGCCTTTTAGCGGATGGAGAGAGATCATCGATGTCGCTGCTGTTACTATCCACGTTTCTCGTACGCTTGTGTTTTCGTTTCGAGTTTTGGCGTCGTTTCGTAGCATTCCAATGGTTCTTGATCGAGTTTTCAGTTCGTCCTTGTATGAGTTTAGCGATCTCTGCCCACTTATTCCCGATTCGGGTGTGTGCTTCCACAAAAACTCTCTCTTCTTCTTCACTCCAACTATCTTTCTAGAAAACAAAACCAACAAATATTTACATTAATACCCAAGAATGTCATATAAACTTTATTAAGAGTACAGATCTATTAAAACCTTGATATCAGGACGGAGATGATTATGCCATCTTTCACGACATTGCTTGCCTGCTCTTCCCTCAAGCTTCTCCGAGATAATTGCCCATTTCCTATCTCCATGTTGCTTCACCAACTTTATCAACTTCCTATAATATATGGATGCAACCACAGTAGGCATATACGCAAGCTCGCATGAAGTAGCACGAAAATTTACATACAATACACATATATACCTGTCTTCTTCGGCTGTCCACTGGCCTTTGATCAGATTCTTGTATGGTCGCTTCTTGCAAGTAGTACTCTTTTGATAGTCTCTAGTAGTTGCACCTTTAACGATCATTTCTCCAATAACGTTTCGGTTTCCGCTGTTAACGGCCAAGTTTTTCCCCTTCCTCGGACCAAACATCATCATGTTCTCTTTATTGTTCTTTCTAGTCTCAATCGCCCTTGCCGTCTTGAAAATAGGTCGGTCTATAGAACGCTCTTGTGTCTTAAAACATAAGGTACCGTTCTTTTGGCTGTTCAAGAATCTCTCCACCGCTGTCAAAGGCGGTGCAGCGCAGTGGGCGAGGCTTTTCTCTTGTATTATCTGGTCTTCCATGAAAGAAAGAGAAGAAGAAAAGTTTAGTGTAGAATGGGGAGGAGAGCTAAGAGCACAAAGGAGGGATAGAATTAAGCTGGTAATAAGGAATATGAGAATTTAATGAGAGGCAAGTAAAATGCACACTAATTACCAATTGAATTCCATTAATTATTTTGACTATTTAGTATATATAAAAAAAGAGTATAAACTCATATTTAGTAAAAAATAGTCATCCATATTTTTAATTTATAGAAATATATCAACTAAACATAGAAAAATTAGTATTACATATATATTTCAGAAGTAAGATGACACAAAAATAAAGAAGACTGTAAATTAGTAAAGATTCTTGTTCTGCCATTAGATCATGTATGATGCAGACTGTAAAGCCTTCTTTCAATATAATTGACGAATATGAAGGAAATAATGTATTACAAGAACTATATTGTAGGTTTATAACCAGCTTGGTCGCTTTCCCACAAATTCACGATAACTAAAATGTAGCTGAGGTGTAACTTGTAAGAAAATAGGGAATAATTATTATTTTTCCTTTATGTATCTTGTTAAAGTGGTGGGAATAACTAGTGAGTTAATCTCATAGGGTAATTGTTGAAATAATTTTTTAAAATTTTGTTTAAAAAAATCTGTAACCGACGAAGTGGTAAATGAAAAGACCATCAATTATAAATTTATATATGTAATAAATTAGTTAGTTGACTACAATTATTTGGAAGGATAAAATTTAGGAGAAGTCTAAGCCCACCCAATAAAATCTAGCAATATTCGAATATAATTACTAAAGTATTAACACTTTATATATAAAAGAATTCATATATTTACATAAATGAATCGCTATTAACATATTATCAGTACGTAGTAAGCAGTACTTGACTAAATTTATTCACAACCTCAGGAAAGCATGTTATTGTTACAACAAGTCAACAACAAAATGAAACCAAATTCGATTCTCTATTTCTCTCCTTCAATTAAGCCCCTAACAAAAAAAATTTTTTGCATTGTACTAATTCAGATAGAAAAACGCAGTAGAAAAAGGTCACTAGGACAATCCTCTTAGAAAACCGCCAGATGTTTCAGCCAAAGGAACTTTTTTGTGCCACCATAATCTGAAAAAGAAATATATATAACAATCCTAAAAGTTTTTTAAAGATAAATAATAGTATGAATTTCCAATTTATTGCATAATCCGTAAGGCCATTTAAATGTTGAAGAAAAAATTGCATTACAAATATACGAGCTTAGGGGAATTTAAGTGTCTATTTCAATAAATGGTAATTTATTTGTAGAGGTGGAAGTTAGGGTAATTGCTATGGGATGGTATAATCGTTCTTTTATCATTGAAAACTGAACTTACTGAGCAGAGTACAAACAATTTACTTTGAGAAGAAAGGTCTCAGAACTGAGGCCATAAAATTCCAAAAAGAAAAAAAAAGCCATACAGAATATGCATGATGATCATATGATGCTCCAAGGCAAAAAAAAGAGAGACACAGAAACCCACACACAAGCATATGATATATAAGACCCATTACTTGAACCAGAACTTTAAACTTGATTCTCAACAAACATAGTAAAATACCCAAACCAGATTTGGATGGGTAAAAACGGATCACAGTGCGCCTCCAACAACACGGACATGAAAAGGCGGTCCACGACAAAAGATGGGTTCGTTTGGAGATGCGGTTCGTGCTCGTGCTCTGAGTACATTGTTAGCGTCTTCAATAACAGCTGCTGCTACCATCGTGTACTCTCCTGGAACAAGGAAGTAGAGTGAAAAACAGTGTCTTGCTTCTTGCAGCGGCGCAACTTCCATTGAGATTCCACAAAGAGCACCTGACAAAAGAAGTCACGGACATGTATAAGCCCACCTTCTACAAACGGCTATAATGGCAGCAAAAATCTATGTTACAGAACTTTTATTACTTAACGTCAGGGATATTACCAGCCCAGAGGACAGTGGCAACAGCTCCTTCAGTGCAGTTCTGTCCAGCTACGTCTCTGCAAGTAACACTTAGATTCAACTTGATAGCTTCGCTTGTGTTATTGCGAACCAGAACCTCCATAGGAGTGACTTCATGTGACAGAACAGATCCCTTTGGAAATGGAGACTGAGCCTTTGTCTCAGAGTCCGTCTCCAGACTGTCTCTGACCAGTCTGAAACCAAATGTTAGCGGATCTGGGAGCAAAACATCCATCACTGTTGTCTGGAGAGCTGTCTGAATTGCATCCTTGATGTCCAGTTCTCCTGAGCTGTTCCTTCCTGATTGCCACCGGACTTTTATTTTCGAAATGAGATTCTTGATCAATGTGTTTATCTCAGCTTTCGTGTTCTTCTCTGAGAAGCTCGGATTTCTAATACTTGAAGGGCTACCGGGCGGAGGGTCCTTTGTAAAGAATGAACCATCAAGAACCGGTAGCTTAAAATGTTCCAATGGAATCAGTACCCTAGCAGAATAGTCCCGGTCGATTCTTGTTTTTGGGTATTCATACTCTGGAGAATCTTGCACTGGTGAAGAATCATCTTCCTTGGCAGAGTTTTCCAGCTGAACGAAGACACTAATTTCAAAAACAACATCTGTTGGGTTAGATAACTCAAGTTCAAGAAACCGTAGTCCCCAGCTTCCCCTAAAGGGATTGATCTTGACAAGGCTGTCTGTATTGCTCTCTCTTTCAATGTCTTCATCCCGAAGGTTGTCACTCACATGTGCAGGGATCTCCATGGAAAGCAAACGAGCTTTCACAAAAGACAAACCTTGCAAAACACAAATTTGTAAGGGAACAACAAGACGTCTCCCCGGTGGCAGGACAGATTCTTTTTCCTGGGAATCCCCATTGTTAGACAACGGCCCTGCAAAAAATATGAATACACAAATGCTTTTAGTTATAGTCATCGTGAGGCTACATGAAGCATTGCAAAAGAAAGATACATCAGACAAACACGTCAATGAAGAAATGACTACCTGCATAGTGAATAAGCAATGACGGGCTGGTTCCGTCTTTTGGTCTTCCAGTGTTACTTACAGCGTTCCTCCCACTACTAACAGCATTGTCAGAATCCGTTGGTCCCACATGCCAAGCTTTTAAAGTCACACGCAGAGTCACTTGTGCCCCAGGTTTCAAGGGAAGAGCAGACTGTAAAGCTTCATCTGCTATCGAGATAACAGCATCTTGATTCTTTCCAGAGAGCGAGACATGTGCCTGTTCTATTGGAACTGTGCCAGCATTTGCAAAATTTATACACACCTCACGAATTTCACCTTCATATAGAATAATTGCACCATCACCACCAACAACATTAGCCACAAGGAGGGGCAATGGCGGTACAACTGAAATGTTAGGAACAAATACATGTCGTAGCTTTGCAGATCCACAGGATCTGAAAGGGTCAGAAAATACAAGTCCTTGTGCTGCTCCAAGAAGCAGATTGTCAACATCCCTGAAAACATGTTCAGTGATTACACCAAAGCAGTGAACTGTGCATCCTGGAATTGTAACTGGTCCCACTGCTGTTGGAATACCAGATAATGTGATCACTTTTGCGGAGTTAGGGGGAATGTCCACACTGACAGGAAACGCATCAAAGTTTTTTGAGTGAGCTGAGAGATAAATACTATCAATCCTTAAATCGAAGCAACAAGGATTT
>NC_025692.1:611314-630193 GCF_000633955.1 Camelina sativa | reverse complement strand
ACTGCTGTTGGAATACCAGATAATGTGATCACTTTTGCGGAGTTAGGGGGAATGTCCACACTGACAGGAAACGCATCAAAGTTTTTTGAGTGAGCTGAGAGATAAATACTATCAATCCTTAAATCGAAGCAACAAGGATTTGCTAACTCCACTAAGACCTGAACTGGTTCACCAACCACCCAAATCAATTCCTGCTTGCTACTTTCGTTGGCATCTCCTTTGCTGAAAGGAGTATAAATAAATGGCCCCGAAGGAGCAGATCCTGTCCACCAATCTTCTCTTGCTGGATTGCGTTTTACGATGTCCACTTGGGAGGAATGGAGTGGGAAAGAGAATAGCCTGAAAGATCAATTAAAATAATGCTTAAACGACCCATAAAATAAAATTTGTCAGAGTCAGCTACGAAGCAAATATAGAACAAGATCCTGGAATATAAACACAGATTGGGCAAATATGAAGCCAAGAGATGGATGAAAGTGATTATTAGTCTGATCTTGTTGGTCTACTTGAAGTGTGAGAAAATTTGATAAAACATCCCCGAAAGCAAAAGGTCGACAGCTGACAAAAATACCTTACAAATGGCAAGGCAGGGTCAGCACACCGAGTTCCTGAAGGCAATCTTTCGGCTGAATTTGCAAGGGAATTAGCAAGTCCATTTTGACCTGAAGGTGTAATTAGAGGATAATGCCACCTCAGAAGCCTCGCTGCAGCACTCCATGCAGCAAGGGGATCTCCAGCGCGAACAGCAGAGAGGAGTATCTCCCTAAGCACAACCATCTGCAAAGTGCTCCACTGAGACTCGAACAGTGAGACAATTGAATGATGATGCATTTTTCCAGCATCAGGTTGGCGCCCAGTTTCCTTTACCAACAAACACAAGAGAAAATATTATAGGAAAAAGTAAACATCAAAGTATGATACAAGGAGAAACGCCAAGATCGTGTACGGTGATGGTACTAATAAAAATTCTACGGCAAACTATGTTTATGAAGAATGTTCAATCAACCACAAGAGAAGAAAAATAATTCTTATGCTGTCAAACTCACATTGTTAACAGAAAGTTTTGACACGGATGCCCTGCTTTGGATTCTATATGCATCAGTTGTCATAGAGAGAACTTGCATGGCACTGATAGCAGCCAAGCGATTGTCTTGCTGCAAATACAATTGGGCGACCTGCCTACAGAAGAAGGCTGCTTTCCGTTGATAACCAAGCGCTCCAAATAAACGTGCTACTTCAACATACAATATGAGCCTATCACTGGCATCAATTAAGGACTTTGCACCATCGGCAGCATTGGTTAATAGCTCTACTATTTCCTTAGCCAGTTCTCTCCTGTACAAAGAAGCCATTGTAATGATGATTAAGATCATAGAAATATGTGATCCAGCCAGAAGGTAAGGAAAAGAGCTTCCTATTGAACAAAATCATAGCAACCACTAACTAAGCAGCGTACTGAAGGCAAAATAGGAAACTACACCATTATGATTTCAAGAAATAAAAGGCATACAATGATACCTGCATAGGAATCTGGCCAGTTTAAGGGTAGCTTCGAGTTCAAAGCTCAGGGGCGAAACTCTGCAAGGAAAATAGTTGATTGCTATTTCGTATTAGTAATAAGTTTACTGAAGAAGAGTGCCAAACAGGTAATGCGTAGAATTACCTCTGAGCAATTTCTTGAATAAATGACTTTCTGTAGTGTAAGATTACATTAGTGTACCGATATCTAACTTCATCTTCTAAAGCCACATCCCGTTGACCCATCCGATCTACCTAATAATAAGAAAACATAATACTAAGGTGTTGTAAACAAATAAAGAGAGACATATGAGAGCAATTTCATATTCATTGCATTTCAGATAAAGAGTGGATTCAGTATACACTTTTTGGCTATAATGCTATAAAAATGTAAGAACAATGCAACATAAAGCCTTACCAGTAAGGCACAAACACTGCCTTCCAAGGCACCCGCATACCAGAAGTAATCTCCTGTCAATCTGGCCAGTTCTAGAGCAGTAGAATAGTGAGCATTGGCATCAACAGGTGAACCAGCCAACAAAGAATAGTCTCCTATCGTTTTTTGTGCACGTCCAAGCCTACGCTTTTTGGCCTTGATAACCTGCATTAGACCAAACTAATGAGCCTAGAAGACAATGGTTATAAGCTTCCACAGGAGGAAATGAATCATAGACTAAATTATAGGACACCTAGACATGAACCTCCTCTGAGTTGAGACTAGCTTGGGAATCCAATGGCGTCTTCAAAATTGTGCCAGCAGATTCCGCCTGAAGAACCCACTTCTCAAATTCCATCAACAGCGAAGCTGCAATATCTTGCATCATTGTTTGTAAATGAAACTCCTGAGTTTGCTTGTCCGATGGAGGAAACAAAATCAAATTTTCACCCTTCTTGTCTCCATCTTCAAGCTGCACAAGACAGTGCATTGATCATAGAATCGTCAATTAGCTCACATTCAAAGGCTATAAGATAAATCGCTGGTACAAAAATAGGAACTTAACACAGTAATACATAAACATTACTATCAAGTATCAACTATAGTGAATCATCTCAAACCAGCGAGCTAAGATACCCTAGAAGCATCGAAATTACAAGAGTGAAGTGGAAACTAATATGCTCACTTGTGAATCGCCAGGGGAGAAGGCGAAGCAGCGCCGGACAAGAGCCGATGAATAGCTCTTACAAGCCACATTAAATTTCTCAGTGACGGAGTCGAGATCAGGGGAAGAAGGACAGTGGCAAAGGCCGATCACGGCGAGAATCTTCCGATTAGACTGAAAATCCTCCCAGGGACTCGGAGGAGAACCACCAAGCACAAATTTGAACCGGAGAGAGCCAGAGTCCCAAGGCTGATTCGTAAACGGAGATTTCTGGTGCTCGGTGTAAAAGGAGCTAACAGCGGAGAGCGCGATCGTGTGATGACGGAGCAGCATCGAGTGATAGTCCCGTAGAAGCGTCTGCGGGATAGTACCGATCGGGAGGACGGCGATCCGAATGATGGACAAAGTCTCGATGCTGACGTCAGGTTCCATGGCTAGATCAGAGGAGGAGAGTTTGAGCCAGTAAAGGATCTTTTCGGTGAGGGTGAAGTGCACCGGATCTGGAGGAGAGACGAATACGAGAAAGTGTGTGTGTGTGTGAGAGAGAGAGAGAACGTGGTTTGTTTGGATACAAGTTTTAAACTATTCGTAATTCAGAATTTAGGTTAAATGGGGTTAAGATTATTCGTATAACCAAACAACCGGGTTCAAATCGCGATTATTTAAAACTCTCTCGCTCTTAACGAAACAGAGGCGAAATTGAAAAGTTTTTGGCGTTATGGCGTCGTCCACTGTTGGGAGCTCCGAGTTTGAGGAGACGATTGTTACTGCTTCCCCTTCACGCCGTGTACGAGAACTTTTAGCTTTGTGCTTCAGTGTAAGTTTTCTCAACTTCTTCGGGTTGTGTAATTTTGTTTCTCTGGGGGAAATTTATTTAATAGCTTCGGAGATTGATGAATACTTAAGCCGCGTCGTGAGTTTTGGACCTCGATTGAAAAAAATTAGTCGCTGATTAGGTTCTAAGTATCGACCTTCGTGGTTTCCTGATTGGCTGGAGCGTATTTTTGTTACTTCTGATTTTGAAGTAATCGATTGATTTCGTGTGTTTTCTTTTCAGTCAGTTGAAGTTGGAGGAGGAGGAGGATTTAAAGACTTGGAGAGCGTAGTGAAAGAACTTGTCAGCTATCTGAATTGTTTGGCCGAGAACGATGAACTGGAAAATGATGTTATTGAAGTTTTAGATGAAATTTTGAAAGTTGTATCATCTCCTCAAGTGGATCAGGTTACTTGTCAGTTCTCAACTTGCTTTGGAAGCCAAAAGGAAGGATTTGTTTAGAATCAAGCTTATGAGTTTTCCTCATTTTGATTGTGTTACAGGAGGTTATAGATGAACTGTCATTTCAGTTGCCGAAAGTAACTTCCAAGTTCGCAGACCTATCAAGCAGATGTTTACAGTTAGTTGAGGATATCGTTGATCGATTTGTGGAAGCATGCAATCCACGGGACATGCTTTCAATTCTTTGTGAGGTATTAGATCTTGAATTGGATTCGGATCCAGGCTAGTTCAAGGCAGTATATATATACTATTCTTAAGTTTCTTTTTCGTACTTGGTATTTGCCTTAAGAAGATTACAAGTTGACTTTAAATGACCAGGCACTTGATGCTGCAAGGTGCTCTCTTTCACCCTCTAGTTGTTCCACTCCTTTATTACATGGGCTCTCTAAAGGTACCAGTTGAAGATTTTTCTCGTTTCCTAGATACTTATAAACTTCTGTTATAAAGTGAATCTAGCTTGGGGACTGCAAATCTAGTAATGCTTTTACCTCGAGAGTAGAAAAGTATGAATTTCCCTGATAAAAAAATTCTTTAAATTCTTAACCACTTTTCTTACTGAAGATGTTAATATAGCTCTTGTAAACTGAAGCAGTGAAAAGTTATTCGACTTTCTTCGTTTCAGTATTTATTTCAATTCAGAGGCGTCACTTCGAGCAACTAAAGGTTGCAGTTCCAGTTGTCCTGAATGTTTTGAAGGACATTTCATTGGAAAAAGATGTGCAAGTTGAAGATTTATTTGATAAGGCTGTAGGCATTGCTATTTCAATTCGAGATGTTTCTTCAAAACTGGTCTGTAAGTTTGACAAATTGGCAATTGGGATTTCCTTAATCACTACCCAGAGTGCTCTTTCTCTAATTTGAATATTCCACTCTCCTGTTTTGATCTCCTTTCTTTGTTTTACAGAAGAACGAAGAAGAAGTAAAAGTCCGTTGTTTGCTCGGTCTCTATGTGATACAGATAACGGTTCGTACTTGATTCCAGCTTTGGTTCTATATATTTCTACTTTCCTCTTTTATGAGCATATAGATTGCCTTCAATACCTGAGATTTGATCTAATTTTTGCAGGCTATTCTTTCAGTTAGCATCAGAGACAAAGCGGCCTCATGTGTTCCTCTGTTGATGCAGTTAGAACCTTTCTTGACATACTGTGGTTTAACACATCTTGGTTTAATCACGGAGAGTGACACTGAAAAATTAATGAGCACTGTTGCTGGAGGTTAATCTCAAAACTCAAAAAGCACTTTCTTCCTGATTTCAGAACTCCATCCATCCATAACACACATCCTTTCTCGTGTCGCAAGATAGTTTGTCTCACCGAATGTAATATGAACAGATGATGATGATTACGTCAGCTCTTTCCCTGACATCAAATTGGGTGCATCACTTTTACTCATCTGGACAAAGATCTCACAAGAGGTTGGAGAGGCTACTAATGCAGCTTTAGGAAGTGATGTAGATGAGCTTCAAAGAAATTTAGTGAAAAGGTGGCAAGCTTATGGGATGTTGAAATATATACTTTCCTCTGGAGATCTGCTCTGGGCATTTAAAAGGCACACTATCGAGTTCTTGCTTGACATAACAAAAGGAGTTTCTTCATCTCAATGCAATGATGAGAAAATAGATTGTTCACACTACACACCTAGCATCTACGCTGCTTTACAGGCATAATACTATTCTTCTTAAATCTTTACACCGTTCAGGTTAATCAGAGTTCTAAGTAGTGTCTGGTTTCTTTCTTTCTTCCAGGCTGNTTTGGTTCTATATATTTCTACTTTCCTCTTTTATGAGCATATAGATTGCCTTCAATACCTGAGATTTGATCTAATTTTTGCAGGCTATTCTTTCAGTTAGCATCAGAGACAAAGCGGCCTCATGTGTTCCTCTGTTGATGCAGTTAGAACCTTTCTTGACATACTGTGGTTTAACACATCTTGGTTTAATCACGGAGAGTGACACTGAAAAATTAATGAGCACTGTTGCTGGAGGTTAATCTCAAAACTCAAAAAGCACTTTCTTCCTGATTTCAGAACTCCATCCATCCATAACACACATCCTTTCTCGTGTCGCAAGATAGTTTGTCTCACCGAATGTAATATGAACAGATGATGATGATTACGTCAGCTCTTTCCCTGACATCAAATTGGGTGCATCACTTTTACTCATCTGGACAAAGATCTCACAAGAGGTTGGAGAGGCTACTAATGCAGCTTTAGGAAGTGATGTAGATGAGCTTCAAAGAAATTTAGTGAAAAGGTGGCAAGCTTATGGGATGTTGAAATATATACTTTCCTCTGGAGATCTGCTCTGGGCATTTAAAAGGCACACTATCGAGTTCTTGCTTGACATAACAAAAGGAGTTTCTTCATCTCAATGCAATGATGAGAAAATAGATTGTTCACACTACACACCTAGCATCTACGCTGCTTTACAGGCATAATACTATTCTTCTTAAATCTTTACACCGTTCAGGTTAATCAGAGTTCTAAGTAGTGTCTGGTTTCTTTCTTTCTTCCAGGCTGTTACATTAGTGATCATCTATGCCCCAGAAGCAGATCTGAGAAAAAAGACATTTGAGGCACTGAAGAGGGTAAGTAATAACCCTTGACTTAATCAATTTGTGGAAACTGATTTTGAGTGATGCAGAAATTGATTCTATAGATAACATAATCCACAAAAAAAAAAAGACAACCCAAACTTTCAAATGGCTTTTGCTTCCTATGACTTCGAAATGAGTTTGTTTCTTTAGATCTAAACTCAATATGTTTTAAACAGAATTATTGTACAAATTTAAATGGTTCGTCTTGTGCTGAATCTGCTTATAATCCTTTATAACTAGAAGAGGTGTTAGCCAACTTTTACTACCCTCAGTCTATATGCCCTGTTTTTCTTTCTTTATTCTAAAAATGCTTCGTTCATTGGGTACAGAGATTGTTATATATTTCGTCTTACAATCTTTTTTTTTTGGGTGCTGGTTGATTAGATTCTTTCTGATATCCCAGCTCCTCAGAGGTTTCACGTTTTAAGAGCCCTTGTCACGAATTCCCAGTCTTCCTCAATGGTTAGTATTTTTGTATCCCCTCGAGCTATTATGGATAGTAAAGCATGTGACACTTCACAGATATGATGATTATGAAGATACACCTTTACATGCGTTGTCCGTTCATAAACTACACAGCTTAGTGTCTTCAGTAGTCTTACGGTGCTACTACTGTTAAAGTACAAGTCAGCTACTTTTAAAATTTGTTGCTGTAATAGCTAACTTTTCCACAAGAAAAATGGTATCTCAGTTCACTAATATTGTTTTGCTAAATCAACCAGACAGCGATCCTTCTCGGTCTATTTAAAGACAGCATGAGCAGCAGTAGTTTGCAAGGTACAGATTGTGCGACCGCTGATATGCTTGTTATTGAGCTAGTGGAGTTGGTCTTAAGGCCTCCAAAAGGTGGTCCTCCACTCCTTCCAGACCAAAGTGATGCGGTAATTGTTTTGTTCCTATATCAATTCTTTATAAATATATATATATATATATATTTTCTCTTTTGTGTGCATCATGTAAGCCCATATGCAATGCAGTAATATGGGTATTGTAATTGCTTTAAGGGACATAGATACATACATACAGAGAAAAGGTGAAAGTATCAAATGAGAGTAGCATACTTTTCTCGCTAATTAAGGAATTTTATGATGTTCCATTGCTAGAAGATTTGTCGTCAGTAAAACTCTGATCCAAGAATTTTCACCGGTTATAAGAATGCGAGTGTCGGATAGAAAATAGGGAGAGCTTGTTATTGTTTCTCTACTAAATATTTATAAGATATAATATTGAGGCACATGTGTGTGACAAATAGTTTTGTGTGATGTTTGTCCAGGTTCTGGCAGCACTGAACCTCTACAGGTTTGCATTGTTATTTAATCCAGGAGGTAAAAACTTTTTAACTAAAATAAATGGAAGAATTGTACTTTGCTTTATCTCACTACTTTCCAAGTAAATCAAGGAATAGATTTCTTAAAGTTTTGCGAGTTGGTATTTGAACTTAATAGAAGGTGTTTCAAATCACAAGTTGCTGGATAGTGTTTTGTGTTTTGATGACTGGAAATAGCCTGCAAGTTACGTGAACTTATATAAACCAGTTATTGATCCATGATGAAAATGTCTCACAAGATATAGCATGCAGTATCTTTTTGTTTTGGATTAACATTAATCATGTTGTCTGTTGCAAGTATTCACACTTGTACATACAAATGACATGTTTTAAGCTCTTTTGGTATATGAAATTGTCTGCAGATGCGTGTAAAGTATATATGTCTCTATTTTACGT
Organism: Camelina sativa; assembly: GCF_000633955.1. Taxonomy (NCBI): domain Eukaryota; kingdom Viridiplantae; phylum Streptophyta; class Magnoliopsida; order Brassicales; family Brassicaceae; genus Camelina; species Camelina sativa. The sequence continues at coordinate 621,979 of NC_025692.1, read as the reverse complement.
GTGTAAATGTAATCTTATGCAAATCAGTAACACATTTAATCTTTCTTGTTCTTGTTGTATATCTGACAAGGCAAAATTACAGAAAATGAAGCAGGTAAAGAGAGGAGCAGAGTAAGCAGTGAAGTTTTGTCAAAGAAGAATCTGGAGAAAGCGTACAAAGAGTGGCTTCTGCCTCTTCGAACTGTTGTGAGCTGTAGCATCGCTGAGAACGCCAAGGAGGATCACGGTCACGAATCTTCATTTGACAGTGTATGCCTTCTGAACCCAATTGAATCGGTTCTATATAGATGCATCGAACTCGTGGAAGAAAAGCTGACGAGACATGTGTAAAAAAAAACTAAACAATCGTGAGCACCACAGTCCTGTTTATGTGTTAACGTTGGGTGTTACAAAAATTTCTGCGTGATGTTTTATTGACATTTCCCTGTAACTTTGGTTATTCCAAATTCAGTCGTGGCACTTTGATTGATCAAATCATATCTATTGAGGAAGATTTTATTGTCACACAAAACCATCTGAAACTTTTGATATAGAAATCTTACCGAACCACCAATAAAAATCTTTCAATAGTTATCTTTGAAATAATCCACCAAAGTTTTGAAATCTATCAAAATATTTTAAAACCGTTCTCTAATATTACCGTCCTTGGTGAGCACGCTTTGTTTGACAATAAAAACTCAGTTTACTGAAGCGAATCAGGATCATCAGCGGATAAACAAAATGTCTCCGTTTCTCTCCAGACTCCCCAAGCTCTCTCCTCAGAAAGATTCTCAGGTAAGTATAAAAAGAGAGAGAGAGAGACAACTTCTTTGTTCTTTTTGTTGATCTCTTAAATGTTTTGGTATATATATTTTATTCACTTTTGGTTGTGTTGTGAGATCGATCTTTCTTCTCTCTTTGTGTTTGGGCAGATTAGCTTTCGTTTGCTTTCATCTTCCATAGACCTTCTTGCACCCTATTTGGTCTTCGGCAAAAATCCATTTGGAGATGACATAAGATTTCTCGATATTTCCACCGCAGAATTAATAACTACTGACAAGAAGATCCCTAGTGAGTTGCTAGAGACAAAAACAACAATCGGAGCATCCCAAGGATGGGTCGCTACCCTAAAGAAGGGTGTGGTGTGTCTCCACAACGATCTGAACCCATTTGCATCAGTCTCAAACCCTAATCCCATTTCACTGCCTCCTATTGTGACTCTACCTCATTGTCAGACTCAGATTGTCACCGAAGTGGCCATGTCCTCTTCTTCTCCCGAGGAAGACGACTGTGTTGTGGCTGTCAAATTCTTGGGACCTCAACTCAGCCTGTGTAAGGGCTCCAAATGGACCAACATCAGAATCAAAGACCCCAGTTTCTTCACTTCCCATGTCATGTTTTCCCAGAGAGATCAGATGTTCTCATTGCCCGCGTCTGGATGCGACCACATGGCATCCTGGGATCCAAGCTGCAAAAGTTGCATTTTCAAAACCTTCCCAGGTTGACAAAGACAGAAAAAGAGCATTTGTTTTCGTGCTACAGGACTCCACACTTGGTAGAGTCATCAGACGGCGAAACCTTCCTTGTTATTTGGTACAGGTAAATATGGTAGACATGACCTAAGAGTCATCACTCCATAGACTTTTGTTTGTTTTAGTTTCAAGTAGTATTATCATACAATATTAATAACAGTGTTACAATATGACCATTGCTAAGGTCATGTGCTTATAGCATGGTAACTAAGGTGGATTGGGAAACCAAAGGTTTTAGGGTGTTCAGGATAGGCAAGGAAGGAAAAGCTACTTACACTGAAAACATTGGAGATATCTGCATTTGTCTTTCAAAGTCTGAGCCTTTCTGTCTCCATGCTAACTCCGTCCCTGAACTCAAGGGAAACTACATCTATTACCTCGATGTCCACGAGTCGAACCAGGTGTTGGAGTTGGGAGGTTTCAGCCTCCGCAGAGATGATAGCGATGCAGACTTCTCAGACCACCACACGATCAAGGTCCCTTACATGTTCCCACCTCAACCTATCCAATGAATTATCATTGATTTTGTTTTTTTTTGTTTTTCTGTGTTTTGTGTTTTTTTGCTGTTTGCTTGTGGCTACTCATTTGGATTTGAGTTAAGACAGCTACTTCTATTTTTCCTTTTTGGTCTCAAACCCGATATAAAATGCTTTTCTTTTTTCCGCCAACAATATCTAGCTGTGGTGTATGGATACTGTTTTGCACCCTACAAACAGACTACAAGATGATATATATATATATATATATATATATATTGGTGACAATCTTCGGGTTTCAACAGCATTTAGCTAGGGGTCAGTTTCGCCTTGCTTGAATCTGAGCTGCAGTAGCGCAGCATCTTATGCCTTGCGTCTTGTAAAAGTTATACATTTTGCATACATGAGGTTCTACTAGGTCAGAGAAAGAGTTGGGGAAGTGTCGAAGTCGAATGCTGCATTTATCATAATCATGGTTCATGATCAGGTTTCAGTTCTAGTAAGAAAACACATTCTATTCATACTGAGGAGTGAAAAATTCATGTTTTCATCTTTATATCATTATATGGTTCATGCATGATCAGGGTTTTAAGTAGATTGGGGTTTTACCGCATAATTCTCTTCACTGTCTCCATATATAATACCAAATTTAAGCCCTTTGCTAAACACCCAAAAACCAAAAATATTTCTTCATGACCTGAGAATCTCTCTTGTGCTCACCCCAAAAATCATCGATAAAAAAACAGAGAAAAACAGAACACAAGAGTAAGAAAACAGAGAGATGAAAAAGAACAGAGTAACAAAACCAAAAGTACTAACCAATCAATAAATCGTGCAGCAGATGCGTTTCATAACCTAATGTAATCACATTAATCGCCTGTTTATTTTTCGTTGAAATTATTACACTGAACACGATTCAAGCTGTTCTATCCAGATGAGAGAGTAATAATAAAATGGTACACTAACTTGTGGGTCAAGGAAATAGAAGCATACAAAAAAAAATATGAAGAGGAAAAAATATTTATCGATTTCTGGTATATGATTAAGGACAAATGAAGACGCATAATTAAAAAGGTTAATAGAGTGGCCTTAATGGGATTTTGGAAAGAAATACTATATTTTAATGTCTCGAGACAAACCCATTGGTCACCTAACTTGTGATAGAGTAGTTTCCTAACATTTGAATTATTTACATAACAACAACAACTAACTGAAATATTTTTAAGTAAGAAAATCGAATATGGATAAGGTAGGTCGGGTGTCCAATCTGAAGTATTCATGCATGACAAGAAATTATTATTCGCTAATTGGATTGATAAAGAGAAAGCGAGTTCGCAATGCTGTTTATATAATAAACTACAAATTGCTATTTTAATCGGAGTAAAAGGCAAACGTATTCGTCATGTTGGATCTCAGTTTAAACGTGATAATATTTTCGTTTGAAATAAAAAATAAAGTCTATTTGAGTGTTTGACAAAATCTACTGTAGAGTGAATGTGGGGAAAACATACGCTCCCAAAAAACACCGAACACTTAAAAGCTTTTTGAAGTATAGGAATAGTCTACATCACATAATAAATAAAAAATTAAATATACGAGAGAGTGTATTGCTTACACGCTTTGTAAATTTAACAGACTAAGTAATTTAAAATCTACATCAACACCAATTTATATAATCTTAACCTCCATAGTTAGAGGGATCTTATTAGTAAGTTAAGTTCAGTGGTCTCCACATGGATGGTTCATGGGTTGCAACAGTAATCTGTTGGTTCTTCTACCCATCGCTTGTCTGAAAAGTGTGAAGAAACATATAAACCAGTTTTTTTCCAGCTTTTTGTTTAGATTCTATTTTTTTTTTTGGTAGAATTTTGTTTAGATTCTATTACAAAAGCTTTTATATTTACTTTTGTTTTACCTTTTTTTGTTTTTTTTTGATAAAGTACTTGAAAAGTCAAGTCTAAAGTATAACACTTTTTCTTAGACTTTAATATCCTACTTTCATTTAAAAAAAAAAGCCATAAGATTAAAATTTTGATTTATCGTATAGACCATTTTATCATCAAATTGTAAATGGTTTTGCACGAATGTCGTGTGAATTGATGAATGAATTTCAAATATTGACAGTTTTAAAATTCGAATGGTAAATATAAAGAGTGTCGACTCCTTTTTTAATTGTTTTTTTTCACAAGGTTCATATCTAGACTCTAAATTAGTTTGGATTAAGATTATCATTAAGTAATTTATATGTTACTACTTACTAATATCAAAATCTATTTCACCCAACTTTACCCAAAAAAGGAAGTATTTTAAGAGTCTTTTATTGAATGAAAAATTGATACATGTTTGGACTAATTTGCATAATTAACAAAACATATTTTAACCTCACACAATATATTTGATTGATTATGTATACATCTCTATTCATGGCATGTATATATTTTGTCTACACATACATTAGTTATGATATATATTTTTGCCTTAATCACCCGAAAAATATTTTCTCTATCCGGACGATATTAATATTTCTTTATGGTAACTAACTGCTCCACCTCAAGAGTTTCGTCTGAATCCTCTTTGTCTCTTTCTTTTTACCATTTTCTTGCTCAGAGCTCTCTCTCTTCAACTATGGTTAAATAGGAAAGTGAATATTTTCTCAAATCTCTCTCTCTTTCTCTCTCTCAAACTTTCAAACACATTCTTGGTCTTTTCTTGAATTACTCAATTTTTTTTCTCTCTTCTTCAAAATAATGTCTCCTCTCTAAAAGAACTCCAATTCAAAATCTGTGGGTTCTTGAAAGTGACTTTTTTTTTTTGTTTTATCCTTTGGAAAGAAAGAAATGAGGCAATTAGTTATTACAGCTCTTGTTTTACTACAAGGTTATGTTCTTCATCAATCCACATGTGTTGTGTCCCTCACTTCACAAAAGTCTCTTCCTCCTAAACCTTCTGCTTTCACTCCTAGCTTATCTCCTGGTAAATTAAGTTTCTTTTCTTCTTTTTTTCCTCTACAATTTTTGGGTTACTTCCACATTTTAATTCCGGATGAAAATTCGAAAAATTTAGAAGAAGAAAAGAAAGAAACAGATTGTGGTTGTTTTTAATGATTATGCTATTTTGTTTGTTCGTTAAAGTAGAAAAATTTCGAACTTTCTTTGTAAAGGTTTTAGCTTTTGTGGAGTTTTTTCTTCTGGGTCACAAGAATTTTTTCTCCGTACTCTCTCACATTTTTCATGTCCTCCATTGTAACGCTTATCTCTTGCCATAAAGTTCGAACTTTTCACTTCAATTTGTTTTTTTTTGGTCTGCAAAGTTTCCAAATTTTCTTGAATCTGAAGGCTTTTTTTTTGGTTTGGTTGATCAGGTTATTATCATAAGGGAGAGAAGGGATTGCATAAACAAGATAGTAACAACAACATGAGACTCGTTATTTTACTTGCAGCTGCTTTTTCCTTAGTTGGTATAATCTTAGTTTGCTCTCTGCTTTATTGGGTTTGCCATAGGAGAAGGAACCTTAAGGGCTCAGGTAAATTCTCTTCTTAGTTACATTTCTTTTTGTTTATGTTCTTGTTGGTTTATGACCATAATCTTGAAATCCATGATGAATCTTTGATAGCTAAGACTTTTAAACTTTGAAGCCGTTTTGTTAATTCTGTGTCTGTGTTCTTACCTCAATGGAACTATGAAACTTATCTTACCTACATTTGTCTGAGCATGGTCTTTAATGTGCCAATTTTTGTTTTGAAGGCTGTGGATTCACATCCTCAAAAACACTAGATAAGAAAACTACAAAGCAGGGAATGGTGTCGCTGATTGATTACGATATGATAGAAAAGGGAACTAGTGGTTTTAAGGAGAGTAACATTTTGGGTCAAGGTGGGTTTGGGTGTGTATATTTGGCTACATTAGAGAACAACACTCAAGCTGCGGTTAAGAAGCTAGACTGTGCCAATGAAGAAGCAGCTAAGGAATATAAGGTGCAATACTTTTCTTCCCATATGCATTTTTGCAATGGAGTTAGTTAGTTAGATAACCAAAATGTTCATCTTCCTGAGAATGTTTTATTTGCAGAGTGAGGTTGAGATATTGAGTAAGCTCAAGCACCCGAATATAATATCGCTCTTAGGTTATAGCACTAATGATACTGCACGTTTCATCGTCTATGAGCTGATGCCAAACGTTTCGCTTGAATCTCACTTGCACGGTACAGAAGCTGATGAACATTTGTTATTCTTGTTGAAGTTGTATATAAAAATAAAAATATTGAAACTTTTTTTTTCAAGTTCTCAGGAGCTTCTCATGGTTCGACGATCACATGGCCTATGAGAATGAAGATTGCTCTTGATATATCAAGGTGAGCATGACATCTCTCTCGTGTTTAAACTTGCAAACATTTCGCAATCTGGATGACTAAAGCAACTGCTATGGTTCTTGTTTGTATTATTTTCTAAATCAGGGGATTAGAATATTTGCATGAACATTGTCATCCAGCGATTATTCACAGGGACTTGAAATCCTCCAACATATTATTGGATAGTAATTTCAATGCTAAGGTAAGCAGAACAATGTTTAAAGTCGTAATGCTTTACTCTCATATTCCTTTCATCAAGCTCTAGCTTTCTATGGAATGTAGATTTCAGATTTTGGTCTTGCTGTTGTTGATGGTCCAAAGAACAAGATCCATAAACTTTCAGGGACAGTTGGCTATGTTGCACCAGAGTATCTTCTAGACGGTAAACCCTGAAATACTAATCTGTCGAGTCTTGAACATCCTTAAAGAAACTTGTTCTGTTCTTATGATAAGCATTTAATCCTCCTCATTACCATTCTTTTTTTGTATGGTGAATAGGCCAATTGACAGAAAAGAGCGACGTGTATGCTTTTGGAGTAGTGTTGTTAGAGCTTTTACTTGGGAAAAAGCCTGTGGAGAAATTAGCTCCCGGTGAATGCCAATCCATCATCACTTGGGTACATTACATTTATAGTCTCAAACTATGTTATTCTAAAACTCCGAAGACTTCATTGTCAAATCTTGAATTGTGCTTTTATCTTCTTGTCAGGCAATGCCTTATCTGACTGATAGAACCAAGTTACCAGGCGTCATAGATCCTGCGATTAAAGACACAATGGACTTAAAACATCTTTACCAGGTACGTTTTTGCAAAATTTGAGAAGGATTTAGTTTGTTTTTTTGCAAAGTAGAGAGGTGGGTTTGATGAGATAGAGAGTTCAAGAGTTGTGCTGTGAATATGTGTAGGTAGCAGCAGTGGCCCTTTTGTGCGTGCAGCCAGAACCGAGTTACAGGCCATTGATTACAGACGTCTTGCATTCTCTTATACCTTTGGTTCCAATGGAACTTGGTGGAACCTTAAAAACCATCAAATCTACTTCTTCCATGGATCACTGTTAAGAAAACCGGGGGTTTTAAGAATCGGTTTAATATTGACCGATAGGTGGTTTGATGTGTATATTGGGTTAGAAGTTCTAACCGGAACATTACAATAACGAGTTTTTTCATCTTTGTATCCTTTTGAAATTCTTACTTGCACTATTGATGAACTATTTTCCCGTCATGTAAATGGAAGCGATTTGTTTTTTTTCCGACAAATGAGAAGTATTTACTTTCAGTTTTCTTCTGTATTTGTCTATCCCGTGGTATGTCTGCTCAATTAGTAAATTATTGAACAACAGTGGTTACAAACTCGATTTTGAAACGCAAATAATTAAGAGTATTTATGCATTAACTGTAGGAACTGTTGATATATCCTTCGTTTGAACTCTCTTCATTCTACTAATAATTAATCAACAAGATGAACTATAGTTGAGATTGAGAACCGACCACATAAAAAAAGACACGAAAAACAAAAAATCCAAACGGCCATTATTGAGTTTTGGTTTGAAATTGAGTTCGAGTCTAGATTGTGTTATTTGTTTTATAATCTAACAAACATTAAATGTTGTTTTTAAAGGTGATAGAAGAAACCTGTTGTTTCCTGTGGTTTGTTAGTATTTCTCTCATCATCAGTTATGTTGCGTATATACACAATTCTATTTTATGAACAGACAACTTAAGGCCATGTTTGGAAGATTTTAAATAGGTTGGGACAACACTACGATTTTTACCTAAAACTTGAATATTTTACTAAACTAAAAAAAGTTACTTTAACTAGCTTACCCTACTTGTGTACTAGTCGGAATAAATAAACTGAATAACTCTTCTGGACTCGTTTAGTGGGTTAAATATAGTTTAGTAGACAATCCAAGCTACGTGAGGTATTAGCTTTTGTGAAAGTGTATTAGCGAATATTTTGCCTAAGCCTAATTAAACCTCTCAAAGCAGTTTACATCACAATCAAACTTTTATTTTGATTTGGACAATGGGGAATTTTTGCCAAGTTAAAAACCCAAAAGCAATTTACATCATAAAACCATTAAACTCTTATTTTTATATTTGGCCAATGAGCCGTTTATAACTAACTGCTTTTGAGAGGTTACGTTTAATTAGGCTTATCATCATAGCACAAACGCATGCAAATAATCAATGTGTATATTGCTGAAACTTGGCATGTATGCGGTTATGATTCTGTCACATATATAGAGAACCATAGACAATAGTCTTTCCTTAAAACATGTCACAAAATTATTTAATGTGCTTAATGTTATAACTTTATGAACTAATTAATATGATACTCATATAGTATAGTATGATCTAAGAAAAAAAAATTAAAGTATTTCTTAACATAAAAGAAAAAGGTTTTTAAAAAGACGTTAGAATTTGTGGAAAAAAAAATCAAACTCATAATTTATGAAAAAAGAAGCAAAAATACAAGATGAATATAGATGTGAAAGTTACTATATATTTATATATATACTAAAATAAAGTAATCATGCATCCATCCAAAATGCGTTTCATACTTTATAATCCCATCGTCAAAAGATAGTGGACTGAGTAATATTGAAGGAAACCATCTAACTGGCTTTAAGTTAAGCGTAATTATTACATGAAACTGTTTATTATTACTAGTGTGTATCATTTGTTCAAAAACAAAAAATTACTAGTGTGTATCAAAGATCTCAGTTGTACAATAAAAACATGTGGGTATGATTCAAAGATTATGAGATGAGACAACAAAGACTCTCTTGGGATCGATATCACATAAAGCTAATTGTACTCTGTTATTCAGGCTTGTAAAATTCAATATTGTACATGAGTTTATTATACAAAAAAATACATGAGTTTATACAAACAAATAATGTGTAAACAAACAAAAATAATATACATGTGATCAAAATTCCATAATTATATTTTTATTGGCATATACCCCAATTCAATAATGTGTTTATGTGAATTTATGTTTAAAACATAATATTTGCTATATTTTTAGTTAACTTTTTGTACATGATTTTGACTTTGGATGTTCAAATAACTCATTCAACAGTTCGTCATTATTAGTTGAATAATAAAAATTAGACTACTCAAGTTAGATAAAATGCATTAAATACATCAAATTTGAAATTTAGGCAAAAAGAAAAACCATTATTGAATTGAGTTTGAGTCTAGATTCGGTCTTTTGTATTTTGATCTTTCAAACTTCAAATTTGGAATTGAGTGTTTTAATTTGAGTCTAAACTTCAGAGAAGTTGCAACGAACTTAATCAGTAGATAACACCAGTTTAAACATCTACTAATGAAGAGTAGAATTGTGTTACAATGTATAATGTTCAAAATTAACTGAAAGTGTAAAACAGAGATCATGGGGGTCGGTTTAATTAAACGTCAAGAGAATTGGATTGTACTTGTAGTAGAACCGGACTGGGACAGCTAAAACCCTTCTTTTTAGTTTATTGTTGTCGGCTCAGTCTCAACTTCACCGGTGCGTTAAACCCTTTTCAACCCTTCTTCTCCCTTTGTCGAAAAACCTCAGCTTTCGGACCGGAGCTACCGGAAAAACCGCTCGCATCGCTGATGGTTTCGTTGTTCTGGACCAGGCCAAAGTTCTCTTTACCGTTACCTGTGCTTCTTCTACGTTTTTGCAGAACCAAAAGCTCTAATCTTTCTTCAACCCTTCTTCTCCCTTTGTCGAAAAACCCCAGCTTTCGGACCGGAGCTACCGGAAACAGCCGAGATTGCACTTTTGCTCGGTTTATGAAACAGAATCGCCTTGGATTGAGGAAGATTTCGTCAGCTGGAGAAGGAGGAGAAGGTGTCGCAGTCGCAGAGGAGCAACCGCAAGAGACTGTCTCTGTGCCTGTCTCTCTTTCAGACATGCTCACCATGTTTTTTCAGGTGCATCTCTCTCTCTCTGTCTCTTTGGTATGATTACCATCCGCATTCCCTCTGTTTAATTATTTGTGGCCTCAAATTGAGTCTGATCATTGTTGGTATTTTTTGCTTGATTCTCTTGGCTGATCGAACTTTGAACGAAGCAGCTATTCCTAATGTGACAAGGGCCTTACAGGTAATCATCCTTTGCTTTGAGATCTCCCCTTGACCTAGCAAGTCTGTGTAGAGAGTTTAATTGACGAGAAACTTTGTTGGAGTGCCAGTTGTTTCTTTTCAGTTTGGTTTGGTTTCTTGTTTAGATTCAGTCCATTCTCTTTAGTTTTTGCCTAATCTCTGGTTTTACTGTGATCATCTATTTGCATAAAGTCTCAAACTTTGATAGCCTGTTTCCTAATTA
>NC_025692.1:584716-610395 GCF_000633955.1 Camelina sativa | reverse complement strand
GCGGTGCAGTGGCAGGCAGGTTTCCTTTGTCAAGAAGACAGTGATGGAGATCTGTGGGAACGTTGACATAGACAGTCTTTTGTGTCAATACATGACGACGAATATTGATTCAAAAAGCGTTTGCATTGTTGTGTGTTTTGGAGGAGTCAATCACAGAAGATACATAAATGACGTTTCAGAGCTTTAAAATTTCGAAAAGCTTTCTTGTCTCTGTGGCAGCGATGGCGACGCAAGGGCGGCCACAATTGTGGTGTTTGGCAAAGTTACATGTTGTTGCAGGTTTCGAAGAGTTTACGCACATAAGTTGCAGGTTGTTGCATCAAGAGCTTCTTATCCGGCGGTGAAGCTGCTGGCAGAGGCGACACCATTTCACATTCTACAACGTCTGATAAAGTTTCTCATGTCTCAGATTTTGGCAGTGAATTCAATCCAGCCACTGTCTCTTTCAAGCAGAGGGTTTTGAGTTTGAGTCGAAGGAGATGAAGAAAAACCAATTACGGGGAGGTTTTGCAAAGGAGTTGCAGACTATGGCAAAGAGAATTTTTCAGAAATTAGCTGCCATGTTCTACAATCTATTTGTGTTGCCAGCATGTCTCTGTTTAGGTGGCGGGTTGTTTGTGCTTCCAAATACTCATCGTGTATCTTTCTACCAAAAAAAAAAAAATACTCATCGTGTATCTGTGAGGAAGCATGAGTGTTTATCTTGATTACATTCAAATCATGCATGTAAAAAAATTGTGCGGGTTGTTATATCTTGATTTATCAAAGGACGCACGAATGAGCGTTTTTGTATTCTCATTTCATAAGGTGCTCTCATGTTGTTGTTTTAAGTTATCAACTTAGAATTAATGTTCCATCAGTGATCAACATATGTGTATTATTCCATGGCTATTGTTGTAATATTCAATTCGAAGAGATTTGCCAAATTATATATAAATCACAAAAAGAGATAACAAGGAATATATTCAGACAAGAAGAGAAACAGCATACAACAAGTTAAGGGGGCGAGATGATGATGATGATGATGATGATGAGTCTAATATGTCGGAGGAGAGGACAGCACCGGACCACTCAATGTTCCCCCAAAGATCCCATACCCCGCCATCCATGCGTGGCTGAAAGGAAATCTCGGCGTACCAAAGCTCCAAAATCTTCTGATCAGGACCTTGAGGCCGGGCTTCCCAGAAGATGGCCATCCTCTCATGATTGCAGATGCAGAGTTTGATGATATGTTGCTGCTGCAGCTCTTCCAAACCCTTGACTTCATTCCAATCCAAGTTAAATGGAAGACGCCAAAGTATTCTCCCGCCGATACCACGGCAGAACAATGCTTCATCAGTCATAAGCCAATCGTTTTTATTTGCTACGTCAGACTCGCTTCTTCCGTCCTCTGCTGCCTCAAACTTACATTCAGTTACTGAGAAATTAAAGATTTGACCATCCTCACCCACCGCGTAAACATGCTTCTTGTCGTCCAGCACCACACTTTGTTGGATTTTGAGGGGCATCTTGGGCGCAGAGACCGATAAGAACTCCCAAGTACTGGTTGCGAGATCATACACCTCTGCCCAATTTGAGGAATCAGCAGAGTCCGAGCACCCTCCAAACACGTATATCTTGGACTCGCCCATCAAGCAGCTTGCCGATGCTCCGCTTCGAACCATCCTCATGGGCGTAATGCGGCACACTGTGTGATCGGTAGAATCAAAAAACATGACTTCCGATGTGGGTTTGCCGTTGATGAGCCCACCGATTACATAGATCCCCCAATCCGTCCTCACGAAACAGGATCCTTCAACCGGGGCCGGATCCAAGTAGTAGTCCATATTGAGCCGTTTCAGCCGACGTTGCACGGGGTGGATGACGAACCACCGTGGGCTTGGATCTGGATACATGTGCATATATACGTACACATATGGGTGCACGCAACCCCTCCGATACCTCAAGAACCTGAGGTCATGGGACTTTGGGGCACGCCGGTGCCTCTTGGAGGCCATCGCTAAGGCCACCAGGTCCAATTTCGACAACTTAGCCAGGCAGTCTACAATCAGATCATCTGGCAACGACCAGAACCCACACTCCTCCGTCGTCGTTTCATTCTTCCTCGTTTTCAATTCCAATTGACTACATCTGCTAATCGCACATCTTCCCTCCATTGATTTTGATTTCGATTTCGATTGATTACCTGATCGATCCATTCTCTCTCATCGATCCATTCTCTCTCTCTCTCTCTCTTCTGTCTGCTAGGGCTTCTGTGAAAAGGGATCGAGACACAACACAACCCCTTTCTTTTTTTATTTATAGATCGGTTGTGTCTTTAGTTATTTATTTATTTTTACATTGTCGAGTGGTTAAAAGGGCAAAAAGAAAAAAAAAGGTAAAGAAAAAAAGGAAAAAAACAAAAAAAGGTAAAAAAGAAAAAAGAGCATTCTAAAAAGTAAAAATATATATAGGAGTGTTTTCAGAGGATTGACATGGAATGGTCCTGGCCCATCAATTATGCAACGAGGGCTTTCTCTGGCCCAATAATATCCATGCTCATTTCAAGCCCAATAAGAGTGTTTTACCCCTCGCTGTTCGTTATGGTTTATCAAGGTGGCTGACCATGCGGCATCATTGGTCGGTCATCCATCACCACGAGTGGCTTTACTTTTTGTGTGGGAATCGATGGAAGGCTAATCCTATTTCTCTTTCCCGGGGGAACTCTTTATCTTTACCACTTCTGGTCCCCTTTGTTTATTATCTTGTCATCTTTATTGTTTCATTTCAAGTCGTGCTCTAATTAAAGCTTGTCTTTCATAGTATGTTTTAAGAACAATGTTTGTACTTTCCCTTTCCTCCTCCTATCTAAGCAGCTTATTGGTGTGTTTACAATAATAATAAAAAACCACTTATGCCCTCATTTTTTTATAAAATTAAATAACAAAATTAATAAATTTCTATTTTTTTTTTTTTTTTCAAAATTAAAATAGAAACTTCCTAACCCCAAAACCTCTTATTGAGAAAGAGACTTCTACAAAACCCTTTCTTTAATTAATACAGTACCTTTCTTTTGGTTATTGACTTATTGTACCTTTTTCTTGGGTTGTATGAGTTTCTAATTAGCTGCTTGGTGCAAGTGAAATCTAACGTGATGCCACGATTCTTTTGAGTTGATTTATTTTCAGTTCTTCGATCGGGAGGTGATCACATATCTATATCCATTCTTTTCATTATTCTCCTGCTTGAAACAACGTATGTATTATTTGCTCTCGTGATCCACAATATTTGCCCCACACTCTGATCTCTCTGGAAGATGTACTATTGGCTTAATCGTGCCACACAGACCAACATACGGGTATTTTAGGTTTAGAGGAGATGGTGTTTGATTTTGACGGTAATTTGCTTTTGTGTCCAATTTGATTCCAGCTGCATGCTCGGTGACTGTTGAAGATATTGACGTTTCTTGCCGGAGAACATGTTATATATATATATATATATATATATATAAGATGACTGATAAATGCAGTGAATTTCTTTGTTTACCTTTCTCGAAATTCTGTAATACATTCAACTAGTAAATATCAAACGTGATTTCATATAGTAAAGTGACACATATTCTATATTTTGTAGTGATATTCTAATTTTCTCATACCTTATATAGAGGAATAAGGAAACACAATCAATCACACTTATGTTCGTATGTCAATCATGTAATTAGGAGATTGCATATCAATCTCAATCTCCGTGATTAGTCTCCTCCTCTGTATATATATCTTATATTGTGTTCTGTTAATAATCAATTCATTCACTCTTCATAGGGATAAGGCTAATTGATGTGCTAAACCTTACATTACGTAACACTCTCTTTTGTTCTGTTTTGTTTGATTAGCTACAACCATTGGGAGCAAAGCCGACTCGTCCACCAGCCACGTCGTAAACAATTTCAATCGTCTTTTGCTGGACGTTTCCAAAGATGGCGGGAATGTGTTCATTATCCCCTGCAAACGCCAAACAAACCTGAGACCGCGTCAACGGATACAAAATCCCTATTCCAGCAAGATCTACGACAGTGCCGCCGGCAAAGGAGAATGCAATCTTGGGGATTGTAATTGTGTCCAAGCCAGTGAAATCGTAACACGTGTCAAAAATATCGCGTCCCGACGTAGCCTTGTAACTCGACATCTTTTCCTTAAACACGCTTCTCAGTTCCGCGTAGACCTTGGTAGGGAGGCGAGTGATCACGGTTCCGGAGTCTATTATAGCACCGTACGTCGAGAATGTGGTTGGGGTAATCTCTAGCTTCTTGTCGCCTACACTGATACCAACAATAGTAATGCCATAAAGGGATGGGATTGGGAAGGAAGTAAAAGGGGTGAATTTAGCGGATCCAGAGACTCCAGCGGATCCAAAGGTAAGATGGCCAGTGTTACTTGCGGAAGAAGGGAGGCAGTAGGAGAAGATGTTGTTGTAGGTCGTCGCTGTCTGCGTCGGAAGTGAGCGTTTGCCACGGCCAAGGCCGAGAATCCCAGCAGCACCGTTGAAAGTTCCTGTGTTGTTTTTACCGCAGCCAAAGTAAATATTATCCAAGACATCAGAGTTCGTTAGGGTAAATTTCTCCTTGGCGAGGACTCCGACAGTAAACGATCCATCTCCGTAACGGATTCCGTATCTGCAATTGGTATCCGAATTACAACTTGGGTTGTTTCCACACATTGGAGATGAGCACGAGACGTTTTGGTAAGAAGAAGATGTAGAAGGGTTAAAAATTGGTTCCTGTTGCGAATAGCAGCTTTCAAGACATGGCTGGCATTGAGTCCACGTCAAATCGCTTCCCGTGTCGAAGATCAGCGATACATCGTGCTTCGGTGTCCCGATTCCTATTGTTATGATGTAGTCGCCTGAACCGATTGTGGTTCCGTCTTTAGCCGGTAGCTCGGTCGACTTGGTCATGCTGACTCCATCTGCGTTATTCTTCGACAGTTTGGAGTGGATGGACTCCACCCGTGCTTGATCTCGTCTGAGGATTTCCTCATGGTCAATTCTCCTTCTCGCATCTTTGTTGCTCCTAAGATGCGAGCAAGCGTCGTGCATATGCACCACGCGAAGAGACGACTTGGTATTAGATCCTGTACAACAAAAAATATCATGTTAAAAAAAATTTAACATAAGAGACCCAAAACTTACATATATACAGAGGGGGAAAAAGACTTCTATAACATAATTAATGAATCATTAGAGAGTATATTGGCTAAGATAATCACCTTTTGAAGAAAGAACACAAGATGATGATGAAGGAAATAGAGAGCTGACTTGAATGGTGTAGAAATCAACCTGTCCACTCTCTCTTTTTTCAGCTCCTTCAGTTAAACACCAATTGAGACTTACACAAAGGATAATTATCATACTCAAGAAGTTCTTCATTATGCTCATTTCACACACACACACACTCTCTCTCCCTCTCTCTCTCAACAATAAAATTAATTGTTACTGAATTACATGAAATTAGTTGGTCCTTTTTATAGCTATTATCTTTGCTGAAGATGAGTGTCTAGTGGCTGCTGTTAAAGCATCACATACCTATCACAAGAAAAAAAACTCCATCCCATTTGTGTTTGAAATGTCGTCTCTTGAGACTGACTCCAAGTCTCCCAAGTCCAGCGAACCAAAGGTGTTGTACAATTCCTCTCATATTATTATTAGCGTGTTATTTTGTCTATAGGCTACAAGTTAAGCGTAATATAATTGAGGGGTTGTAATAAATTTCAACTAGATGTTAGATGTTATTCTGTTATTTTTTGTATGTTTTGTTTTTCTCTCATCAGACTCCAAGTCTCCCCAAGTCAGCTGTATAAGCAAACATTCAACTAGATATTGATGTTATTCTGTTCTTGGGACCAAGTAGACGTACGGGTGAAATTCGAAATTTCATTTGAAACTTGAACAAAAAAAACTCGGTTTAACATAACCGGAGCGATGAAACACGATACATTGTGGAAGGTAGAAGACGGAGAAGGGTTAAAGAGCGGTTCCTTCTGAGTGTAGCATTTAGATAAAATATTAATTAGCTGAAGACGAATTTAGTTGACTAAAAAACTAATTAAAGTACTAGTTGACCTAAAAACTTTTATACTAAAATATAGATGTATATGTTGTATTCATCTATATCATATACTTAGAATGAATCATTAGAGATTGAGATAAATTGGGCTAAGATAATCTCACCTTGTGAAGAAAGAAGGCAAAATGATGATGACCGTGATGAAGAAGAGAGCTGACCTGAATTGTGTGAGAGCATACCTTTCCACTCTTTTTTAGCTCTCAGTAGAACCACAGTTGAGACATACACAAAGGATTATTATGATATTCAACAAATTCTGACTATGCTCATTTTACCCCCTCTAGAGCATTGCAATTACATGAGTCTTCTTTTGTTTTTTGGTTATAATTATAACATGAAATTGGTTAGTTCTTTTATAACACCAATCTATTTACTTTCAACGATAGTTACACGTAAAAACAATTATAGGTGGTGATAAAAAAACTCCAATCTATTTACTTTCTTAACTATATACAGTATGTTCGAAAAAAACTCTATTTACTTTCTTAACTTGGAAAAACAAAACCGAGCCATTATAGAATTTATCTGTTAAAAAAGTAAATAGGTTAGTATTTTTTTTTTTTTTGTAAAAGGGAAGAAAAGTAAATAAAGTGATTGCACATTAATTTGTGACCGAAAAACATCGGAGTATGATTGAGATAATAAGTCCACAAGAAACCTCAATTAATTGGATGTGTGGACCAAAACAAAAATATAATGAGTACAAGTGGGAACAAAAGATAAAGATTCTAATAAAAGAATCTTAATTGTGGCAGAAGTGGGCGAAAGCTGGAATCTGTACCCTCCTAATTTCTAGAAACTTAGAAAATGACCAATCCCTAATTCTTTGGGTTTTGGAAACTCAAATATTCGTCCAAATATCACCATTTACATTATTGACTTACTACTATGTCTCCTAAAACATATACTAGTATTAGTATATATATATATATATTACTGTTTGGTAATTAACCAAAAATCTAATCGATACTTTACTAACTAAAACTCCTATCTATTTGACTAATATATCATGTAGGTCGTTCATTAACAAAATAATATTTAATCTATGTCGTTGGTTCCACATATGAATCTTTGCATAATTAAAAGGGAGTATTGTATTATAATTCATTATGAATTTGATTATATTATATCGAAATCCCGTAGACGGTGGATGAGATATATTGTCATTGAGCGATTATTCATAGGGACTTGAAATCCTCCAACATATTATTGGATAGTAGTTTCAATGCTAAGGTAAGAAAATCAATGTTTAGAAGTCGTAACGCTTTGGTCTCATATTCCTTTGTGCTGTCTGTTTCATATTTCTGTTTCATCAAGCTCTAGATTTTGTATGAAAATGTATATTTCAGATTTTGGTCTTGCTGTTGTTGATGGTCCAAAGAACAAGATTATAAACTTTCAGGGACAGTTGGCTATGTTGCACCAGAATATCTTCTAGACGGTAAACCCTGAATTAGTAATCTGTCGAGTATAGGCAAATTGACAGAAAAGAGCTTTTGGAGTAGTGTTGTTAGAGCTTTTACTTGGGAAAAAGCCTGTGGAGAAACTAGCTCCCGGTGAATGCCAATCCATCATCACTTGAGTACATACATTTATAGTCTCTGACTCTTTCAAGACTTGGAACATTGTCAAAAATCTTGAATTGTGCTCTTTATCTTCTTCTCCTCAGGCAATGCCTTATCTCACTGATAGAACAAAGTTACCATGCGTCATAGATCCTGCGATTAAAGACACAATGGACTTAAAACATCTTTACCAGGTACGTTTTTGCAAAATTTGAGAAGGATTTAGTTTGTTTTTTTTGCAAAGTAGAGAGGTGGGTTTGATGAGATAGAGAGTTCAAGAGTTGTGATGTGAATATGTGTAGGTAGCAGCAGTGGCGCTTTTGTGCGTGCAGCCAGAACAGACGTCTTGCATTCTCTTATACCTTTCGTTCCAATGGAACTTGGTGGAACCTTAAAAACCATCAAATCTACTTCTTCCATGGATCACTTTTAAGAATCGGTTTAATATTGACCGGTTAGGTGGTTTTGAAGGAAACCATCTAACTAGCTATAAGTTAAGCGTAATTATTACATGAAACTGTTTCTTATTACTAGTGTGTATCATTTGTTAAAAAAAAAAATTAATAGTGTGTATCAAAGATCTCACTTGTACAATAAAATCATGTGGGTATGATCCAAAGATTATGGGATGAGACAAAGACTCTCTTGGGATCGATATCACATAAACTATTGTACTTTGTTATTCAGGCTTGTAAAATTCAATCTTGTACATGAGTTAATTATACAAATAAAAAAATACATGAGTTTATACCAACTTATAATACTACGGAAAATTCACAATTTTATTTTCTATTTTTTTATTTTATTTTTATGTTTTCTCTAAAAAAAAGCCTATTACTTTATTTTCAATTTTCAAACGGTTGGGTAGAAAAACAAGTATGAGAACATAATACTTGATCAAACAAAAAATAATATACATGTGATCAAAATTCCATAATTATATTTTTATTGGCGTATACCCCAATTCAATAATGTGTTTATGTGAATTTATCTTTAAAACATAATATTTGCTATATTTTTTAGTTTAACTTTTTGAACAGTATAAGATGATTTTGATTTTGGATGTTCAAATAACTTATTCAACAATTAGTCATTATTAGTTGAATAATAAAAATTAGACTACTCAAGTTAGATAAAATGCAATTAAATACATCAAATTTGAAATTTAGGCAAAAAAAAACCATTATTGAATTGAGTTTGAGTATAGATTCGGTCTTTTGTATTTTGATCTTTCAAACTTCAAATTTGGAATTGAGTGTTTTAATTTGAGGCTAAACTTCAGAGAAGTTGGAACGAAATTAATCAGTAGATAACACCAGTTTAAAAGAAGAGAAGTTGATGAACGAGTAAGCAGAGCCTTCACTTCTAACTTCTAAGTCTAACACATATTGAAAGATGCTTTGGTTAACCTCGATGAAATTTTTGGATTTTGCCTTAGGTAAGGCAATCATAATATGAGGTTACAAATATATGTATATTTGAAAGAAAAAGACTGAAACTTGGTAAGATGAAGTGATACAGAGTAACCAGAAGAAAGAAAAAAAGCTGAGCAAAAAATGTCTTAGAAGAAGAAAATTTTAGGTGGAAGCTAAGACGTTGGGAGATAAATATGGCGACCTGTAATCCTTCACCTCTAAGAGGCAAGTAGGTATCTGAATATAGCCTTGCAATAGAAGATCCACTTTCTCAACTACGTTTTCTGGAACTGGAGTGATCACATACAAGATTCCTCTCTCTGTGTCAATTCCCCTCACGATTCCTATTTAACCAATTTCAATAAATAATCATTATCCCATATTCCACAGGCTTTTTCACTGATTGCAATGGATAAAACAGCAACTTACCAAGACCTAGACATGATGGCAAATCTTCAAACACGTGGTTGCTAACTCCCAAACCAACAATGGAAGCATTCAAACTATAATACAGTTCGGTACTTGGGATCTAGAGGGAACAAAAACAAGAGAAACGCATTATTGGCATCATATCTTATATAGATTACCATGATAATGATATGACCCTTTCACACTGTTTTATTTTCTACCTGACAATGCAGATGGTTGATTGTCAAACTCGATATTGGAACTTCATAAGGAGTATGTGAAGCGAGTTCATGGGTTAGTTCTTTGATCGTGTTTACTTCTTTTCCTTTAATGCATTGCTTGAAGTAGGCGATTATACGCATGTCCCTCATCAAGTGACCGTCCTTATGTATTAAAACGCTGTCAAAAAAAAAACAGGATACAGAAACATGTAACTACTACTACACAGACAATAAAAGCATATTGATGAGATTGTTCGATTACTAGCATTGTACAGGACTTACGATCGGTTATATCTGTCTTTGTAAGCAGATTGAATCTCTATCAAGTGAGCTGTCTCATCATCATTACCGTCTAACCAGAACAACCCAGCTGGTAGGTTCTTGTTGTAAGCAGAAATGTTGATTTTCACAACATGGGAAGGTGAAACATATCTCAGTACGTCCACCAATAAATCATATCCAATTCCTAAAGATTGTGATTCATTATATTAGTGAAAGAATAAACCATATCCAATTCCTAAACATAACTCTATTGTTTTGAAAGGATAAAAGAGAGTGAAGTACCTTTAACCCATCCAGGTGTATTAATGACAAGCGGCAATTCAGTTTTGTTCTCGCTAGACTTGCAGAAGTATAGCTGGTAGTAATCGAATAAGGTATATACATATCTTAAATATGCCTTTGGATCCCTCTTTGAAGAAACATCACCATAGAAGAAGCATCTGCATCATCAAATAATAAAACAGAAATGAGAACAAATGGCTTAAATTCTAGACCAAAGACGCGGTCCTACTGATTCCAAGAACATATTAGCTCGAATCAAACTACCTCTCAGGTGTCTTAACGCATGGAACTGTCCAATCCGATTCTAGAAAGTCATAAGTGACAGACAGAAAGAGCATTATGAAAACAAGTTTTAGGAATGCAAACAGCAAGAGGAATCGTCAAAGCAGATAAGAATGAGGGTACCTAGAATTGATTTATCGACAACTGTGAGAGAAAGAAAACCAGGTGCAGTAAATTCAGGCTGGCCAACATCAGTGTCCAAATAAGCAACCCTTTTGTATCTGTTAACCACAGAGGATAATTTTTCAACAAAACGTATCCAAACAAAGCAGCCATCACAAGCCAATAAAGAAAATATTTGGATCCATTCAAACTAGCAGACTGTCTCCGAACACTCAGGTTTCAAATTATAGTTCAAATGGTATATTGTGAGGAGTTCAAATGAGACATCTTTCACTGAGAAAAGACACAAATAAAGAACTGATACTCAGAGAGGGGAGTGGAAGATAAGCAAATAATAAAACCTTTGGAGAAGAACTTCAACAAGGTTGCGTGAAAATGTGCTCTTGCCACTGTTTTTAGGGCCACAGACCAAAGCTATAACAGGTTGCAACGAACTGCGGGAAACAGAGTTCGCTGCATCCGACCATTCCTCTGGTATGAAAGGCAACTTCTTTTCTGCTTCCGACATTGCAGCCAACTCGTGCTTTCTTTCTCTCTAGTATAAATCATTGTACACAAAGTTAAACATCATACCAAAAAGATTTAACTCACAAAAAGAAAGGGTTTAAGCTATGGTATTGTAACAAAGAACAAAAAAAAATTGATCCTTTTCTACTTAAAACACAGGGCTATAACAGACTCAACTCGAATTTGATGCATCTAAATTAGATTCCAGTACCTAACAACGAGCTCGATTTTACAATCTAAAAGTTTTACGATGATGCCTAGGTAAAGTCTCTATTGAGCTAAGACATCTTAGTAGAGAGAATCAAGCTCAACGTAAACATACTTGTTAAATATCACGGAGAGTGACGAAACTGGAAACCAATCGTCGGGGAAGAGATAATAACCGGCGATTTGGTGTTCTGGACCAGAGGAGAAGGTATCGAGCCGTCGGAGAAGAAGAGGGAACGATAAAAAATATTAGGGCTTTTAATTTCTAAATGCTTTCGAAATCGAACCGGAAATTAAACCAAAATTAATAGAATTGGTTCCAAATAAAAACCGGTATAGTCAAACCTTGACCAAGGTCTGATAAATATCCGATTTCTTTTTTCTTTTCCTTTTTTTTTGGTTATGGTCGAATTCGAAATCATGTAATTTTATAATAAAAACCGATAGTTTTAATTTTTGTTTGTTCCAACTTCGACACCTGCATGTTAAAAACGTACTGATTATATTGCAGAACCGGATACAAAGCTCGGTTTATCTATCTCAAGTCTCAACATATGGCACATAAAATAAAGAGTACAAACTAAATATCAAGAGTAGAGAGATAAACCTCAAAATTTGTATGTTTAACTGTTTCAACAAAAAATTATCACAACGAATACAAATTAAATATTAAGAATAATCGTATGGGGGATATGGATGCGATTTGATTATAATCTGTCTCGAAATAGACAACCCGAGAAACGATGTGTATATTACATGTAACATAAACGGACTGTATATAGGTGAACAAACCAAAACATAAACGGACCTTTTTATTATTTATTTATATCCTTAGTGGTTATATATTTTGGTTTGTTCATTTTCTCTTTTCTCATATTTTTTTTGCTCGATGCAGTGGTTCACAATTGTTTTTTTTTTTTTTTTTGGTATAAGTGGTTCACATTTTAGGTACGTATATAATTTCAATAAAATAATGGCTTTGGAGACATGAACCTGCAGCATACATAGATAGTCCGAGATCTCAATTACTTCGTGGCAGCTAATATTCCGCCGGACGAATTTAATTATTAACAACATCCATATATTTTATAATGCGTACATAATATTATTTATATAGAGGCCACTCTGAAATAGAAATAAGTTAAAAAGTGATTTACAAGTTAGTGAAAAATTCCCACATGGAACAACGGTGTACGTATGATCGCAACACTGTTAGTGTCTTCATAGTTATCTTCACAATTTAACCCTTGATTTTTGTCCACTAGCAAGGTTCTCGGATCTGATTAACTAATAAATACATACATTTTTTTTTGTTTTCTAGCTAAAGTTTAACAGCTATATATATAACCTACATATGAAATCAGATGATAATAATAGAATCCAAGAAACTATAAGGGCTGTTATTGGAGAGATGATTTCTAAATCCATATGAAATTGTAAATTTTAAAAATCAAAACACATAGATTTTGAAATAACATGTTTTATCCTTGGATTTGAATTCTTCTATTTTACACTTCCAAATTCATTCAAATCCATTTAAAACATATTGTGGATTTTGAAATCCAAAAACAAATCATTAAATGAATAACATGGGATTTTAACAAGTATTTGTAAATCATATAACCAATAACACAAAATTTTGATAAATATTTTAAAATTAATGATTGAATAACACATGATTTTTGTTTGGATTTCCAAATCCATTAAAATCATAAAACCAATAACCACCAGTTATTGGTTACAAATCACATCTCCAATAACACCCCCTAAATACTTTTGTAGCCTAGTTTATTATGGGTGTAAAAATGACATGAACTTGATGATAACCATAAAATATCGAATTATGATCATATGTCATTATTATTATTATACAAAATGAGCATTGTTTGGTTTAATGGTAATGTTTCTGATTAGTGATATTAGCCTATTTCAACCTCTTCTTTTGTCACCTTTTTATTAGGATTTTTCTTTGAACAGCCAAATTATTGTCATTCTGATTAGTGATATTAGCATATTTCAAACTCTTCTTTTGTCACCTTTTCATAAGGATTTTTCTTTGAGCAGCCAAATTATTGTCATTTAGGTGTTTATTGCCTATTTTAACCTTATCTTTTGTCACCTTTTTATTAGGATTTTTCTTTGAACAGCCAAATTATTGTCATTCTGGTAGAAGATTACCAATCATACCCACAGTTTCACCAAAAATATATTTTATAAAAATATATATATATATATATATGTCGTTTAGTCAAAGATATTATTAATGAAGTAGGTGTTTATAAATAAAAAGCTATATGAAAAAGTTGAAATGAGAATCTAAGAAGGGACACGACACACTATAAGAAAATGAAGTTAGGAGACTCCGAGAGGGGGTTTAAGTTGAAATCAAAAGCGTGTTGTCGTTTCAAACTGACCTGGTCTTAGTCTTCCACACGAGAAAATACAGTCAACCATTTACTCTTGTCTTCATCGTTCTATTTTTCTTATTTTCTTTTAACCAATAACAATATTTTTAAGATCTAACTATAATGACATAAAAAACATACGATAAACAAAATTTAACGTCAAGAAAAACAATAAAAGCATATCCATTTGCTGCATTTTAAAAGGAAAATATACATCTGTACTTTATATAATCTCATTGTCAAAAGATAGGGAACAAAGTAATTTTGAAGCAAACCATCTAAACTAGCAATAAATTATTACTAGTGTGTATCAAAGATCTCACTCTTGTACAATAAAAACATGTGGGTATAATCCAAAGATTATGGGATGAGACAACAAAGACTCTTTTGGGATTGATATGACGTCACGCTAATTGTACTCCGTTATTCAGGCGAGTAAACATGAGTTTATACCAATTTATTAATGGAGAAATCACAGTTTAGTTAATAAAATTGTTTTCTTCACCCCTAAATTTTCACGGTAAAAGAATTCAAACTGTGTTAATATACTAGAAATGGGAACGCAACGAAACTTGAACTTTTGATTGTCATATCAAACATTTCTAGTTAAGTAGTTGAGTTTGTTTTTAAAAATATTTTATCATATATAATGTTGGTTCGAATAAGTTAAATGTTTGGTATATAACAACAAATAATACATGGCTTATATTGGGTTGTCATATATTATACACGTATCTAATTATACTTATATAACAGAAGTTTAGCAGTCTTACAGTTTTAATTTCTTGAACCTAAAGTTTCAAAGCCCGTCTTGTTTTATAGTACAATATAAAAGAAAATACAGGTCTAACAAAATATCAAACTAATAATATGGATATGCTTTTTTTCAATGACTCAATGAGTACTTTATCCACCTCCTTTTAGCTGTCTGCCAACGTATCCGAATAACTCGAGAAATCAATAATAGTATAAAACCTGTGAAAACATAATTATATTAAACCCATAGAAAACGATGTTTACACAATGTATATGATATTTATTCGACCGAACCGATTATATATTTGTCCCCTTTTTTTTTTTCAGGCAGCAGAAGGGATACATTTTTAATTGGCACACTAATCTTGTCAAAGGTTTAAGCATGCTATTACTAGCAAACTACTCTATTTAGCGTTAATAACAACATATAAAAATGTTGCGTATCAATATAACTTAGTTGTGGACTATAAATAGGTATGTTAAAACTATAAATGAGTGTTTGTATATAATGTGAAATAATTGACCCAAACTTGATTATGTTCTCCAATGAACCTTCAAGTGTGCAGGCTGTTATCATAACGTGTTCCTCAGAATCGAACAGTTAATAATATGTTTACTAATTTTTTTTGTTTACACACAATACACGCCTTTTTACTGTGTTATCTCCTAATATCAGACTAAATTGTTCTTAGCTTCAATAAAGAAGAAGAAGAAGAAGAAGAAGTAAAATACTCTCAATACATAAACAAAGTCAAGTTGACAAAGTCAGTTCTTCATGCCCAAGTATACAAGTTGCAAGCTGATCATATAGTTCAATTTTTCGTATAATTCTTCTAAGCTTATGTCTCTATCAATCCTCATCCACATCGTTTTACGTATGATTCGAGCCAAACATTATTATTATAAAACTTTCCATTTTATGAACATTTTTTAACATCTTATTATATATATAATTCCCCTTTTAAAAATTAAAAGCAAAAACTTCCCAAAACACAACTCCCGTAAATCTCTCTCTTAAATTCTTTCTTTCTTTCTTTCTTCTTCCCCAAAATCAGAAACCCACACAAAAAAAATGTCTCCGTCTTGGCTCCGCCCTACCACCGATCATCACAGTCATCCGCCGCCACCACCACCGTCGTCACAATCACCGTCTCCTTTATCATCCGGAGATCCGAATCTCACAACTTGCTTATACCAAACAGACCACGGCGTGTTTTATTTGACATGGTCTCGAACTTTCTTAGGAGGCCACTCAGTGAACCTCTTCCTCCACTCACAAGACTACTACAACCACTCTTCACCGCTCTCTTTCTCCTCCGCCGATCTCTCTCTCTCCTCCGCCGTATCTTTCCACCTCAACTTAAACACATTAGCTTTCTGGAAAAAACGCGGATCCAGATTCGTTTCTCCCAAAATCCAAGTCTTCTGGGACTTGACCAAAGCCAAATTCGACTCCGGATCCGAACCTAGATCCGGATTCTACATCGCCGTAGTCGTCGACGGAGAGATGGGGCTATTAGTCGGAGACTCAGTCAAAGAAGCCTACGCTCGCGCTAAATCGGCGAAACCTCCGACGAATCCGCAAGCTCTTCTGTTGAGGAAAGAGCATGTGTTCGGAGCTAGGGTTTTCACTACTAAAGCGAGGTTCGGTGGAAAGAACAGAGAGATTTCTATTGATTGCCGTGTTGATGAAGACGCTAAGCTCTGTTTCAGCGTCGATTCGAAACAGGTTCTTCAGATCAAGAGGCTTAGATGGAAGTTTAGAGGGAATGAGAAAGTTGAAATCGATGGTGTTAACGTTCAGATCTCTTGGGATGTTTACAATTGGTTGTTTCAGAGTAAAAGTTCCGGTGACGGAGGAGGAGGACACGCCGTGTTTATGTTTAGATTCGAGAGTGATCCAGAAGCAGAGGAGGTTTGCGAAACGAAGAGGAAAGAAGAAGAAGAAGAAGAAGAAGAGGAGAATGAGAGAAATAGAAACGGTGTCGTTCTGTGGAAAAAGCCGAAGCAGTGTGGGAGTAGTTTGGGGATTAAAGGGATTGTAGAGTGGAGGAAGATGAGGAAGAGGTTTGTGAGGAGTAAGAGGAGCTCGTCGTCGTCTTCGATTTCAATGTCTTCGGCTTCGTCCGCTTGTAGCTCGTCGGTGATGGAATGGGCTAGTAGTGCTGATGAGGCTGAGTACGGTGGCGGAGGTTCGTCTGGTACTGGCTCCGGCAATGGTCTTGGATTCTCATTACTCGTTTACGCTTGGATTAAGTGAGGTTATTTTTTTGAGGGGGAAAAAAGAAAGTTACTGTTACGGTCAAAAATTGTGTTTTTTTTTTTTTTTTTTACATTATTTTCCAATCTGAAATCACGGACGAGAAGATTAAAAAATATTGGAGTAAATTTCTTTTAATATTAAATTCAATTTTTCGTATACCTTTATTTGAGTAATGAATTATGATGACTACTAATTTCAACATTGGATTCTATTGTTTAGTTTCAAGAAGTTGAAGTGTATATACTATGGTAAAAAGCTTGGTAACGTATGGCGGTGTCTTGTTGTATTAGTTGAGAAGATTGGTTGTCAAATGTTGACTAACTCGGTGGCTTTGGATAATAGTCCAATTAAGCTCTGGATTTGGGAGAACACGTCTTTATCTTTATTTTTTTGTGGTGGTCCATTTTCAATACTTTACAACGGTTCCACTTTTACATTTTTGTAAACGTTAGGGAACCAGCCAAGTACTAGTAGGGTGTAAGAGTGTCAATTAATTTTTAAAAGAACGGGTGTAATTGGAATAACATTAGAAGTTAAGGGGCGGGGAAGATGCGTTTTTTATGATTGGCGTGTGGCGTGAGGTGAGAGATGGAGAAGAAGAAAGGGAAAAGAGAGAGAGAGGGCACTTTTTGGGAAATATTTCATGTTTTCCGACAAAGCACCATTGTAACATGTGAAGTAGGGGTCCCATTTGTGTCCCTCCCTATTCTTCTGCTTTTTCCACACATCGTATTACGAATTTTACGTTACTATAACTACTTTATTTCATCATCATCATTCGTTTGTAACTACAAGTTGCAGAGAATGTTAACTAGTATACGAACATATTTACAGATTTTTATGCGCTTTTTCTTA
This sequence comes from Camelina sativa, assembly GCF_000633955.1. NCBI lineage: Eukaryota > Viridiplantae > Streptophyta > Magnoliopsida > Brassicales > Brassicaceae > Camelina > Camelina sativa. The sequence goes on along the minus strand of NC_025692.1, from coordinate 592,724 downwards.
TGCTACTGCATACACTAGGATCGACATGTAATCATCTACGGACTAAATTTTTCTCGAGGACTTTTTTACTTGTCATTATAGTTTTTTCTCGGAGTGGTTGACATTAGCTTTTTTGCCTGTTCTCATGGGCCAGACCGGTCCATCTCAGCCAGTCTATTTTCTTAACCGATTTGGGCTTTAGAAAAAAATCATCAAATCCAGTTCTAACAAGTACGTTGCAATAGATAAATTTACCACTACTTCGGCTTGACGAATAAAACGTTTCCGTATCAAATTAGAGCTAAGGCTCGTCGAAGTCCAGTGCGAGCCAATCCTAAAAAAATGACTCGGGATTAGTTCATGCTAGATCGTCTTGTAGGTTTAATCGAACTGGTCTCACGACAATCTTGCAAAAAAAAAAAGAAAAAAAATCCAAATTTTAAGTGTTTATTATATGTGTTTAATCTTATATATAACCATTTGGTTACTTATCTTTTAAATATTTTAATTTGGTTATAATTTGTTTAAAGCGTAAATAAAAACCTACCACATTTTAACGAATGAAATTCTATTTATAGCATGATAAACTTTACAACTGTAAAAGTATAGAGGAATTAACCAAATGAGATTTGTGTGTAAAACTGATAAAAATAAATGTAAAGACCACAAATAAATTAATTTGTTTTGGTAATGACACAACGACAACACTAATACATATCGTCATGGTCGATTTTTACAAAATAAATAATGAGAGGTAACAATAATAATTCAATAAATAACTCGGATTCGAACCGGGACGACTCAGGTGAAATAATTCACCCCACCTTTCACGGCCATCTCCTGCCTATCCGTTACCGCGGACCCGAATCACTTAACCAGAACCCGGTTCAAACGACTCACTTCCGAGTCACCAGATGAAAGCCTTCTCGGAGACGCCATGAAGCAACGGCCGAGACTCCATCAACAGATCCAGCTTGCTCCTAACACCACCGTGACGGCTCTTCTTCAAATCTTCGGTACAAGTAAACCGACTTGACCGGGTTATAAACCGAATTGATTCCTCGAAAACCGATTCTTCACATGGGATAACCAACGGACCCTGGTTAGCAAAACCAAACTCCTCTTCGGCCTTAACCAAGAGATTCACGAGAATCGGATGGTTCAGATACGTCGCTCGCACAACAAATCTCCTGCAACTGCTCCCAACGTAGACCGCTACGTGTCCTGACGGCACATCAGACGGTACACATCGTCTGACAGACGACGACATTCTCGCCTTGCTTCGCCATTGCCGGAGCATCTGCCTCAGCTTCACTATGTGACGGATCTTGCTGCATTTCCCGATTGCTCCAGCCATTTTTTCCGATTGCTCAAGCTTTTTAGCTTTGTTGTGTAATCTTTCGTGCGGAGAGAGTGTGAGAACAGAAGAAACAGAGAGAATGTGAAAGCAGAGGAGAGATTTGAGAGCTTTTTGGGAGGGACAAGGTTTATATAGTAGATGGAGTGACATAATGCCCTTGGGAATTCGAGTTAATTACGATTTTGCCACGTTAGTTCTTACTTTTTTTTGGCTTCTTGCGCCGGATGAAACAGGATTATGTGTTGTGATTACGGATTAGATTAATTATTCGGGAGATTAGTTTTAATTATTTTTGTTAGCAGAGATATGAGATACGATTCTTAAGGAGGAACATTAAAGATCTTGTGTGTTTTTTTTCTTCTTGATACATTGGATATGTCTGATTTATGATGGATTCGACATGTGAATTTTAGTGGTTGATTGGTTCGTATAAAATCCAAGCTATAGGTTTTTTAATTAAATATGCTAATGAGAGACTATCATGAAAAAACATGATAAACTGGCAGTCATTGAAAAATTGCTTGGTATTAATTGAATGAATTTGTCATGATTAGTAGTACTAGTTAAATAAACCAATACTTGTAGTTAGAAAAAGAAACGTCACGTTTATTACAAAAGTGAGGTGATTTGTAGTAGTATATGACTATATTGTAGGGAAATAAGAGCATGTGCTGGCTGATGTAAACAAAGGAGTGTTGGAAAAGAAGACCAGTCTTTGGAATGACTTTAAAACACCACCTTGGGATTTAGAGACACTAAGAGTCATTTCTANTTTTTTTTTTTTTTTTTTTTTTTTTTTTTTTTTTTGTCATTTCTATCTTTATATTCATCATCTTCTTCTTTTTTGGTATGAATGTTTTCATGTTCATCATCTTGTTAGTTTGATGTATAATCAAATTCTTTTCAGTTTCCACATTGAGGTAACCTAGATGAGATCATATATAGGTACCAACAAAACTGAAAACTAGTTTTAAGTTTACTAGTAACATAATACTACATCTGTGTATTTTTATAAAATTATCATGAAAGATATGATCATATAATCATAATGGTATAATACCTTTTGTTAATTTTCAAATCTATATCATGTAGCTATTTCTCGAAGCAAAACGAGTTAATCTATATTTGCTGATCTCGACCGATCATGGAGGACCAGCAAATTAAATGTTTGGTTATGGGAGGCGACGTCAAGTATTAGAAGTCCTTAATGATCGATAACTGGCAACTGCATGTAAGGCAGCCATATATCATAGCAAATAATTGTTCTTATAACCAATCCAATTTGAAATATAATTTTTTTAAGAGACACATTAGTTCGTGCTCGTACAAGCAAAGGCGTGGCTACAACCGCCGCTCTAGGGTCAAAGCTAGCTTTCAAATCTTCAAACTAAAACAATAAACAATGTTTAAGAGAAACAACTTATATACAAATTTTAATTAATGTCTTTTTCAAGACTAGTGTTTAATTTAAGCGCACGGAAGTACGGGGTTTTAAATTAGTTAATCAATAGAAAGAAATGAAACCCATCACATGCATAGCTGGAAAAGGGAGGATATATACTAAAACAAATGCAATTTTAATTGTATATTCGAGTTGTATAGTCAAAACATAAATTTCTGTTGTAAAGATTATGTTACCAGAGGCAAATCAATTTAATTCATTTTCTAAAGACAAGTTATAAGTATTTTATAAGAAACGAACAATAATGACATAATGTAATGCGGCGTACAAAAGCATTAATTTTTGTAGTTTACGAATGTGTCCACGCCCCCATGTGCGCTAACTTCTGAGCTCCAGTTATATCATGAGCAACAAGAACCCAAAAATATTTATCGGTTTATATATGAGGAAAATGTAAACTTGATTCTGATTGTCTCTCAATATTATCGTCAGATCATATTATCACAAACTATTGTTAATTAGATAGTCCCCACAATAGATCAGTAACAATTAAATATATCACCTTAAACTAAACTCATAGAGCAAAATCATACATTGGATGGTCAAAAGATCTTGAGCTCCTATATATCTTCTTTCATACATATCATATATACTGCATGTGGGATGATTTGCTTATAATATTTTCAATTTATAATATCAGTTTAACTCAAGTTATTAAATTTAAATCAAGTAAATATGATTTATGTAAGTAAAGAATATGAAATATATGTATTCAAATGTATAAAGTTGGGTCAATCCAAGTGCATGTTATGGAAGCGCTTAGATACATTCCCCATTGGTTACATACTAACCCTTACTTGTTGTGTTCTAAGGATCTTCTCGTTTAATCTTCTCTTATTAATTTCCCCCATTAATACTTCTGCAGCTATTACAGTATTATTGTATTCGAACGACTGAATTGTTTGGGTAAGTATATATTTTGGTATATAAAAAGAAGTACAAGAGATCGAATCGATGGGCATTGGAGTACTGCATGTTTTTTGCCCTCGTGCACCATGTTTATATGCTCAACTTGAATGTATATGCATGTATTGAAAAATACGAGCTTTAATTGGGATCAGTCACTATTTTTGTGTGTTATAAATTATACCCAACTATATCATCGATCGATTAATTAACTAGGTAGATAAGAAGACTATATATAACTTCGTAATCTCCTTATAGTCCTTACCTAAAAGAAAAGAGAAAAACTTGGTTACCTTATTACATTTCATTAGATGGATAGAGACAATTACTTGATCTTCTTATTTCAATTTTCATATTAAGTGAATCAGATTAGGTGTAATTGGCCGTAAGCAGAAGGGTAAACACGTTACTTGAATAATTAATGTTTGGTACTCCGTATTACATTTAGCTTTCCACGTATAACTTCGGAATAGTGAATTCGTTAACTCTCCACTCAATCATTCTTTTTAGAAAAGAAACCTTTAATAAAGATTATTATACACAAGTAGAGCACATAAACATATACATCTATACTAATAAAAAATAGGAACCATAAGCTCTCAAGGCCGTCAACATCAGATTTTAAACAACCAATAAAAATTTAACATATCACTTATTAACATTTTATACAATTTCCAAAATTTTCCATATTAAGAATTGTTTTTAACAACCTATCATGATTTGACATGTCATTCCTTAACATTTTTTAAATTTACAGAATTTTTTAGAAAAAGGAAAATTTTAAATTTATGAAAATGAAAGAACTAAGCACAATATCCCACACCGGCTAGAAATGTTTTAGACAATGGTTCAAAACCAGTATAAATAAGATTAATATGTTTCCAACAACGAATGAGCAGAAAAACTTGATTTATCAGGCGTCCAAGTTTAAAAGTTTTCTTTGGTTTGATCTGGTTTTTTATTTGATCAAATTAAAACTTAAAACAGTTTCAAAAAAATATTATAATATTTAAAGATTTTAAAAGTTTAAATATTATAAATATTGAAACTTTTAAAAGTTCTTAGCTTTAAATTTTTTCAAAAATATTATAAGTTTTAAATTTTAAAAGTATAAAATATTATAAATATTGAAACTTTTAAAAGTTCTTAGCTTTAAATTTTTTCAAAAATATTATAAGTTTTAAATTTTAAAAGTATAAAATATTATAAATATTGAAATTTTTTAAAAGGTTCAAATTTTATATTTCGAAACCTTTTAAAAGTTTAAAATATAATAAATATTGATGCAAAACATAAATTATCTTATTTATCTACATTTGTGCTTTTTATTTCTTATGAGCTGTAAAACATATTTTTGTGTATGATTTTATAGATGAATTGATGTTTTTTTATTAATTTTTTATTTTTGGGTATAAGGAAGAAGGATTGACATCGCAAGACCTTAATTTGATGTTTGAGTAAAATTTTGAGGTTTAAAGAAGAAAGATGGACGACAAACACACATGTTTTATTAGCTATACATAGGCATAACCAGGGTTACGGTTGTCACGGTTAAGATTTATTAACCATCGATTATGGTTAGAAATTTTTGTAATCTTAACCAGAACCATTTAACAAACGGTTAAACAATTACGTTTAAATATGGTTACGGTTCAAGCGGTTACTGTTATATACGGTTATGGTTATTTGATAATATGATACGGTTGATATTATTTGATGGTATAATATAATTGATATTATTTATTTATAATTAATATGTTCTTATAGTGTATTCATATTTCTATATATCATATGATTCATATTAAATAAATAATTATTAGTATATTTTATTATGTTTTTAAAATATTATAAACCAAGTAAGGATTTTGGTTTGAGAAGTTTCTAAACGCGTGGATCTAAAACCAAATAAGTATATGAATAAAATTGTCAATAATTGGGTGCATGTGTTGACTATGCTGGTAATCATTAATTTCACAAATTTTATGAGAAAATAAATGATTTTGTTCTTGGAGTTTGATGGATTAACAAGTTGTGTAGTAGTCTAAAAAAATGTTTTTCAGTGGAAGAATATGAAGAAGAAGAAAAAGAGTATAACGAAGAACCAAACGGTAAAAGTTACGATAACAATTAACACAAAATTTGACAATGAAAATGACAAAAAAGAATATGAAGAATAAAAAAACATTGAATAAAAAACACGAAAACATAGGTGGTAGCGATCAATTAAATATGAAAACGAGTTAAATTCATGATTATAAAATTGTTTCCTTTTTTCTGGTGGTCAAAGAAAATGATTTAGGAAATGTGAGGTCATTAGTTTGATTTGCCTCGCCTGGACGTCAAGTTAAATTTATGATTTTTTTATTAGATTTGATTTTTATAACACAACTGATTTTTATATTTTTAAAAATTGTGTATCTGAAATTTAATTTTTTTCGTTAGTACTAATTTTAATTTTTTTTATGAAATAATATTTTATTACCGTAATCAATCATATATAATTTTTATCAAAACCTAGTTCTGTTAAAAGATTGCAGTTAAACTTTATAAAAGCATATTAGGAAGATTTAACTCGAATTAATATCTTTATGTCTGTTTAAAAAGATAAAGAAAAGACAATTCTCTATTCTAAGGTCTCTACAGTTAAAGAGATCGAGACATATACGAGTATGGATGGTGTGTGGAACATGCAATCTTTGGATTTATTTAAGTCTTTAATTTAGAAATTTCTAACACCTTTTTAAGGGTTCTTGTTCTTCATAACTTAGACAAGACGATAAAGTTGAGAGATTATGTATTTCCTTTTGTCAAACTTGACGTTTTCCACTTATACCGTAGATATAAGAGTGGATATCGGTACAATTAAAAATCCAATCAAATTTCCGGATATCGGTTAGGAACGGTTGGATCAAATTTGGTTCGGATCGATAAATAACATTAAGTGGGCCTGAACCCAACGCTAAACTTATACCAAGAGATACGAATCGGCCCATCATCCGGTAATTACCAAACAAGCTGATCAAATCGCGTCATTACGTACTTCAAACGTAGAAAAGAAACACAAATATCCACGTCATCGATCCGCATAAGAATTGAACCAATCAGAAAGAAAGACGCGGATCGCCAACGTCGGATTTCTCTCTCATCGACGTAATCTTGACCGTCGAAAACTTGAGGGTTAATGTCATTATGTATCTTACTAAGATTAACCGACTAACCATTCACCTATATATACTTTCATAATAAACCTTTTTACTATTCCCCACACACAAAGCAAACAAAAAACAAAAACTCGCTTTCTTTTGATTCATTAGCAAATCCTCTCTCTTAAGGGCTTTTTTTTTTTACGCATCTTCAAGAGAACGATGGCTCGTACTAAGCAAACCGCTAGGAAATCCACCGGAGGTAAAGCTCCCAGGAAACAGCTTGCCACCAAGGTTTGTTCTTCTTCCTCTACTTCTTCTTCTTCTTCTTCTTCAATCCTTTCAATTCTGTACGGTTAAATTGTATCTAGGGTTTGGTTTTGTCGAATTGGGGGTTTGAATCTTGCGTTTTCTGAATCGATTTGAATCTTTGAGCTTATGAATCTTTCTTTCTAGTGAAAACGATGTTATTTTAAGGTTTTCTGATCTGGAATTGAGTCTTGAGGTTATGGTAACGAAATTGGTTGAAAAGGGGATCTAGGGTTTACTAGTTTTGGGGAAATTTTTTTTTTTGGTAAATACAGGCGGCGAGGAAATCAGCGCCAACCACCGGAGGAGTCAAGAAGCCTCACCGTTACCGTCCAGGAACCGTGGCTCTTCGTGAGATTCGTAAGTACCAGAAGAGTACTGAATTGTTGATCCGCAAGCTTCCCTTCCAGCGTCTTGTTCGTGAGATTGCTCAGGACTTCAAGGTATTATTCTCTTTTGATTTCTCATTAGTTTTTAGATTAGCTGCGGAATTTGGTCGAATCATTCAATTAGTTGGTTTCTTGTGGAATTAGGGTTTTTGGCTAATTAGGTTTATAATTTTTTTGCAGACGGATCTGAGGTTCCAGAGTCACGCTGTGTTAGCTCTTCAGGAGGCGGCTGAGGCGTACCTTGTTGGTTTGTTCGAAGATACCAATCTCTGCGCAATTCACGCTAAAAGGGTGACAATCATGCCCAAGGACATTCAACTGGCTAGGAGAATTCGTGGGGAGCGTGCTTAAGTTTCTTCAGTTTTCTTTTTTTGAGATTACGAATGATGGATGATGTTTTAGGATAATGTTTGGATTCTTTTTTTTTTTTTTTTTTTTTTTTTTTTTTTTTTTTTTTTTT
>NC_025692.1:520940-584589 GCF_000633955.1 Camelina sativa | reverse complement strand
TTTTTTTTTTTTTTTTTTTTTTTTTTTTTTACTTTTTGCTTTCTTTAATTTCCATTACTAAGTAATTACATGGTGTTGATCGTTGAACAGCTTCCCTTTATTCATCATAACAATGATAAAAGTCTTTTCCTTTTTTATCTCTCGATTCTTATTGATTTGATTTGTTAAAATTCGTTCATGAAGTTGCTGGTTTTGTGTTTTTGTTCTTAACTCGGTTTAATTATTACAACGTTTAATTATCAATTTTGATAGGATAAAATTTATTATTTTATATTTTGGAAAATATCTAAAGATGTTCTTACTAGATGAAATTTGAAAGAAGATTATCAAAATCATATTCGTTTTTGTGTGTTTGTTACTTATGGTTAATAGTATGAAAATCCATAACAGACACCAGGCCTTTTTGTAGCGGGAAAAAAACAAAAAGCCTTCTCGTTTTGATGTTTTCATACCATATCATAGAAATAAGGGCTAAACTTATTTTAAAAATTAACTATCATGGGCCACTTATTGGGGCCTCAAAACTATCTGAGATTATTAATTACCTTCTCAGTCTCTCATTCACAGAATCGGCCCTCGGAAGCTACGAGTCTTCGTGTCGTCTCCGGCGAAACTCCGGTATATCTCCGTGTCTAACGTTTACCTAAGGATTTGACCCGTCTCTTTTCGCTTAATCATATGCACATTGCATTGTGTTGAGGAAGGCATGCGGTACATTGCATCTTAACGGATTCGTTTTCAACTATACTGATTCAATGAATCTCTAGAGTGTGGATGGAATTTTAGTAGCAGGCAACCTCATAAATGATCCATCAAGATTTGTGTGTCTCACAGCTTATTTCTGCTTATGTGTTTTCAGGAAAGTGTGTGACTGAGATTTGAAGAGTATTGTTTGGGTTCAGATTTGTGGTATACAAGAAGATGAAAATGGACCCCCAAAGAGTTTAATCAATGAGGTTTGGTCCATTAGATTTTTTTTTATATTCCACATGTGTTATTGTCTGCTTTGTTGGTGTTTCTTCTTTGTTTTTATTCATTAAGGTGTTTTTGATTCCTTTTAATGTTGTGGCCAATTTTGTATCTGAAAGCAAACATGATGATCTGTTCTGTGCCTTAAATGTTTACTGGGGCAAGAAAGTGTACTTAGAGTTTGCTTCAGTCCATTAGAGTGTTATATCAAGTCCTTTTTAAGCTTTTGTGTTTTAGTCTCATAGTTTTGACTCTTGTCCCACCTTTTGTGTATCATTCATACGCACATGGTTCTTTTGTACTTTCTCTTTATGTTTTGTGTAGATAGTGCATGAAGATTCATCCTATAGGCCAAAGACTAGTCAGTACTCTTTGTCTAGTGTTCACAAATTTTAGGGTCTCACAAAGATTTCATTGGATCCTCTTGATTATTTCATGATTTGTTATTTAGCTGCATTATTAGGATCATCTGAGGTGTTAATTATGTTTGTTCTTCTGGACTCTTTGCTTCTTGTCATCATCACAAATTAACAAGTTCTTATTTTATAAGTATTTGTTTTGTTTTCTCTGTGTCTTGTTAACCACTTTTCAATAAAAGAATGTTTTTTTCTTACTTTTAGGTATCCCAACTGTGACTTTATATATATATCTTTTTCCGGTTTGCTTGACAACAAATCTTCTCATGGATCTCAATATAATCTCTTTCTTCTATAACCTAAAAAAGTTTCTCTTCGTTTCTAGGAACTTCACCAAATCCTTTATGGTGGTTGGGTGTCTATAAGAATCCGTAGATGTCTAGTTTACAACTCGTACTTGTAGAAATGTGGAAAGATGTACATCATTGAACTATAGTAGAAAAAATATACTCACAAGAGTACTAACCCTTGGATAATACTGGTGAAGGTATCAATGACAAAAAAAAAAAAAAAACCAGCACAAAAGGAAACTCGAGCAGAGAGGCTTGGCTCGAGAAAAACAATTTCAGAGCAAAACCCAAATAAAAAAGAAAAGAAAAGATTCTCAGAGCTTAAGGGACAAGTCAAGGTTCTTTTGCTGCTCTTCTTCAGCAGGCTTCAACAATTCTCCACCTCTCCGCCATAGTTCGGGAGTTGGAAACTCTACTGGAATCCTTCCTACATCGAACCTACTGATGTTTTCACATGTGGAAGTCAACGGTGGAGCAATCATCATCTGATGATGAGTATATTGATTCTCTGTTGAAGGTAGTTTACCTATGGCTGGTTGCTGAACGAGTGGTATCCTTGACCAGTTGATCTGACCATACTCACCACCAAAAACGTTATATGAACTTGGTTTGGGACTCATTGAGTGCGCCTGAATAGCCAAGGATCTGTTGCTGTACTGTCCATGGAAGGGGAACGGAGAAAAACCATATGGATGCCCGAAAGCTGCGGCAGATGCCATCCGTTGCCCTCGCTTTGCCAAAGTCCTCTCTCTTTTGTGAGCATTTTGGTGACCACCAAGCGCCTGTGAGCTGTAGAATGTTCTTTGACAGTAGTTGCATGAGAAGAGCTTCTGTTCAGTGGAACTTGACCCGTTAAAACTCGGAGTGACTACACTTGCCTCTAAGCAGTTGAGGAGATTGAGTTCTTGATTGAGCTCTGGTTGACTAGAATCATATCCTGCTAGCTTAAGGTCAAGCCTTATACCTTTCTATCCTGCTTTTTGATCATAATTCTCTTCTGCTTGTGCTGATTCTGCCTCTATGTTGTAATTTTCTAGGCTCAGCTTTGTTGGAAATGGAAGAGTGGTGGATGCAGAAACGATGCATGAAGAATCAGATGGTCTTGGCTTTCCGCTGGAAGAATCCATGAGGGGCAAAGAGGGAATATAATTTTCCAGGTGATGATGGTTTTGTTCCCTTAAATTGTCTCTTTCGCTCTCAACTCTCAGATCAATAGCTATATATCTGGAATTGCATATGAAAAAAATGATTAAAAGCCTAGATTTTTCTCAGAAGTGGGAGCAGAGGTTTGATGCTATATAAGGAAAGAATAGACTCGCTACAAATGCTTTTGGGTTTGGTAATAAGTGGAAAAAAGTAGTAAGAAGATGAGAGAGAAAGAGAGAGAGATATGGGTAGGTCTAGTTTGCTGACACACCACACACAACAGAACACTTGAAGCTGATTGGAACTCCACCAATTAAAACCTGTGTTTATCCCTTTGTAGGAGCAACTTTCACTTCACATCAAACTTTTTTTTTGGCTGCTTTCTCCTTCAATAAACCAATCCCTATTCTCTGTCACGCATTAACTTCTTATTTTTGGTCCTCTCAGTCTTGTGCCTCTATCTGCTTAAAAGTTCTTCAACAACGAGTATACATATCATCATATGTATGCCAATGACATCTATAATCGCCCTAATTCAAAAAGCCTTTTAAACCAAATTTTAGTCCTGGTGAGTTCAAGAACTTCTTGTTTAGAACTACTATGCTTGATATTTGCTAAGTCCGGCTCTGATTGATGGATGCTTTGTTTTTCTGTGGACAGATTCCTATAGGCCCCAACTCGTCTTCGTATGGTATGGTCTATGTATGCAACCGCGGATATATGTGTAAGGAAATTACAAAACCATCCCTTCAAATCCGCAATTGGATATGTATAGTAGTATTCACTAGTTTTAAACTCATGGAGACTTTTAACTTTTGTATGAAGGAAAAAAAAAAGGAGTTGTGGGGGAACAAGACAAAGGAAAGCTAGGCAGTTCAAAACGATCTTCTGAAACTGGGACCGGTTTTATTTGTATGATGAAACGACAACTTGTTGTAATATTCACGGAGTAGATGAAGATGACAACAAGTGACAATGAAATGAAAAGGATGCTCAATGACAAGAGAGAGAGACACAGAGAGAAGGAGAGAGTGGACCTAGTGGATTATTCAGGTATGTTTGATGTTTCTGTGTACTTTTTGAAACTTCGAGAGGATAGTGGCCATGTCTGTTTCCTTTTAGCTTTCTACTGTTTAACTCGCTTTTGTCCTCTTTTCACTTCTTGCTTTTAGACTTTGCTTCATATTCACTCCCCTCCCTCTTTACATCCATTGGAATCCTCAACAGTTTGGGAGGCACCCGGATTTTATGGTGATAGGTTTTCGAATACACACTGTACTAAACTCTCTTAAGACACATTGTACTAAACAGTGATTGCCACTTTTTATATGATCCTTCCTGAATTTTTTCTTATACACACAATAGAGTCTCTAGAAGACCTTGGCAACATGTAACATCTTTTGAGTTAAACCAGGATTACTTAAGTTTGTTTCTGCTAATCATAGACAATCATATCTGAATACGTTTCATCATTATATATGATCTATTGTAATGAATTATGTTCGGATCCTTTTCACTATAGTTTGCTTTCAACTTAAATATTATTAAATATATGAATTAAGGGACATGATTAGGAATAGTATCACCCTTATTTCACAAATAAACACTTTAGTTTATAGAGAGCCACCTCAGCTATTCTAATCCACTTGAGAGTTGAGTAGAAGTCTTTCTTTCTTTAAAAGGCAACTACATATAAAGTACAAAAAAACTCTAACTTCTTGAGGCAACACATTTGGTCCTAATTATCAAATTTGAATGCGGTAATTTCTTACTCTGTTTATATGAGTCCACAATCTTTAGATGCGAATGCGACAAGAGCGAGTTGTATAGTTTGATGCTTGTTCGTGTGTGAATATAATCATAAAATGAATTGTTTATGGCTTTATGAAAAATTCGAAGTACCAATAAATTTGTTGTTCAGGTTTGGGTGGGAAAACAAAGTGATACGACAAAGCGTCTCATCTGTGCTGGGCCTCAGGTTACGAATCTTTTATATTTCTCTAAACTTTAGCATATTTTAATACGTAGTGGAAGCCGAAGTTAAAAGAAAAAATATGCAAGTAAAATCCAAAGATCTATAATTTGTTAGGACAAGTAGTTTAAGTATGTTGAGTATTTTGTCGAATGCGACCTTATAATATAATTCGTGGGTCCAATGTTACATACGATCTACAATTAAAGAAACTGGGAAGCTGATTCGGTGAATCAAATTGTAGTTTTTGGTATCCCTAATGAGGAACTAAGTCGTACCACTCCAATGAAGTACAAGATCAAAATCTTTGATCACGACATGTTTTGAGTTCTGATGAAAGCCTACAAAATTTTGGAACTTAAACATATTTTTTTCATGTGATTTCGAATAATCTGAAGTGTTTGATGATTTGCACCCTAGTCTATTTATTAGTTCTTTCATGAAATATTTTATTAAGTAATAGTATTAGTAATCTTTATGCACACTTGAATGAACTTTATAATAACTTACACTGTATATGTATCACATGAATTACTAAGGAGATCTTTCCTACTTATAAAATAGTTTAAAAAAACAAAGAAGCATGATGAGAAAGGGTAAGTGAAGACAAGTGGTGCAAGAGAAACACCCCCACATGGATGATTACAAATATAACACTGTTTTGTGTTATCACTAATCAGTAATCACAAATCAACTGAATCTTTTCAATTAGATTTGCTTTGTCTCGTCCAAAATTAGGCAGAAAAAAAAAGTATATTCCAAAATGCACCTTTTTTTTTGTTTTTGGTAACTCCAAAATGCACCTTATTAACCTTACTCTTCGTTTTTTCTTTTGAAGAATAATATTATACATATATCCCTAATCATACTTACTTGCGATTTTTTCGGCAATCAAGTAGACATCAACACACAAAAGAAACTAATAAAAAATAACGTTGGGTGCTTGACAGCTTCTTTTTGGATCCACAAGCATATCATAAGTTCATAACTAATCGTTATAATTAGGGTTTATTTTGCTGGTCTCAAGCAAACTGATGATAAACATGCAAATCTTTGTAGCTTTAGTTTCACCCATTACTTTTTTTCTTTTAAACATAAAAATTAGAATGTTTAGGAATAACAAAGTTTTCAATGAGAACAAGTAAAAAACGACATATGGTAATTGGCCAACCACAAGGTAATAATACCAAATGACTCCATTGCATCATATCTAATAGAAACAATATACATATTTTTCAAACATGTAAGAAAGTGTAATCCATATTTCATATTAGTACAATACAAAATAAACATTGGTTGAAAACATTATCTCACCTCCAAATGGCTAGTAATCAAAAGCCCATACAACCACAAGAAAAGGCCCAAATCAGAATCCCAACGCACAAACAAAACGTTTACACGTGAATAGAGAGAGAGAGACTCAGAGAAGCCGTTACAAAGATAGGACCGAGCAAGCAAGTACTGTTTCTTGTCTTCTGTAAGAAAGTCGATTTGATTCTCTGCCACACCTAGACCTACCTAGGTAACGGTGACTGGTACATGTGCCCTATTGCTATTTTTTTAATTCTTTTTCTTTATTTTATGGTGTCGTCGTATTGCTCTATTGAATCATTTTCGTGTATAAAGAACCATTTTCGTCCCATTGTCAAAAGCGTGAAGAAAATGAAATATATAACGTTTTGAGAAACATTTGTATTTATTTATTTCGAGTTCATATATATACCACACGAAATCCACATCTGAGTGGACAAATTTCTTCTTAACAGGCTGGATTTTTTTTTCTTTTTTTCTCCTCTCTGCAATTGAATGAGCTATACGTCTCAATCAGACAATTTATTAATCTTCTGTACCATTTGCGACTCAGATGACGTACTTTGTAACAGGAATAAGAATACTGGCCAACAACAAAAACATTGATTGCAACTTGCAAGTAAGTAGAATGGGCTACTCATTTACCCGTATGATAATAAATTGCCTCTTGCCTCTTGCCTCTTGATGTGATCGGCAAAATGGAACATACATAAGTATGACCACATTACCACACCTGTAGAGCAAGTATATTGAACTGCAAGCTGGCACAAGCAAATTCTACAAGAAGACACTGTTCAATTACATTTGCCATTTAGTAAGAAGAACAAGAAAAATTAATAATTGGAGATTATTTTATTTAAATAAACGGGTAGCTGAATTTGATATACATTCAGAAACTCAAACTAAAACAAAGAAAAAACCCCTCAATTTGATCAAAAGGGGTTTTTTTTTTTTCTTTTCCTTCTGAAAACAAAGCAACAAAGACACAACAGTCACTTTCTACACCAATTTGCCAATTTACACAACGACATTTCTAATTGGTCTCACACACTCACAAAGAAGACTAAATCTAATTTGCAGTTCCCTGGAATTTTTTTTTGTAAAAGAAAAGTATCTTTCATTTTTCCCATCTTCTTAATTAAGCAACAGTAGTAGTAGTAGTACCATCTTCCACACCAAGACCATACAAGACACCAGTATATTTCTCAGTCGATCCAGGGAAATAACGTTCCTTAAGCTTCCTAAACGAGCCTAAGGTAAGCAAGCTATCGGACCCAGCTTGATGACATACACCAACTCTCTCCACTCCCATAAGCTCAGCTAGTCTGTTCAACCCTCCAAACAATCCATTACAGAACGTCATCAAGTGCTTAATATCATAAACCGTCGGGAAATAAACATACAGCAGCTTGAAGAAATCAGCCTGCTTTAGAGGCAGCTCCTTACAAGTCAACAGCTTAACCAAATACCCGAAATCATAACCTCCATGGAACGTAACCCACGAGATATCATCGTTCATCACAATCCCAGATGACATCAAAAGCTCACCGAACCTAACCACATCAATACCTTTCTCAACATTCTTCTTGAAATCAATCCCACACTGACGCAACAGCTCGATAGACTCGCTCGCGTAGATGTCCTCACCGATGTTGAACTCACGGAAATTGAACTGCCAGATACAGAACTTATCCGTGCCACATTTGGGTAAGTTACCGTTCTCGTCGGAGAAGGTAAGCCCAACTTGGATCAGTTTCAACAAATCTACGTTTTCCTTGAGAGTCCTGTAGTTAAGATCGTTATTGTACTTAAAAGTAGCAACAGGCTTCAAAACCACACCTGGGAACTCAGTATCCATGGCGATGTAGCTGAATTTGTCGACGATTTCACGGATCAACGCGAATTCTTCAACTAAATTGTAATCCCAAACCTCCCGAATCATAATCGAATCTTCTTTCAAAGTCTCCGCCATTTCTACAAACCCAGATCTGAAAACAAAGCATACGTCGAACTCGGAAGACACGCAGAGAGAGAGAGAGAGAGAGAGACTTCGGGTTACGGAGGATCGATCGCTAGATCTGCAAACGAGACCTGCCGATCTGATTAAAGAAGGAAAAAAAAAACGAGAAATCGAATGATTTCAAAATTAATCAAACCCTAAGGTGTAAAACGAAATCGAAATGGAAACGAAGAAGACAATGAAATTTTTACCTGAGAGTTCGCAATACAGATGTAAGGAAACGAACAGATCTAGCAGATTCGAAGAGAGATCTGTGCGTCTGCGAGAGAGAACTTATCGGGTCAACCAAAGAGAGAGAGAGAGAGAGAGAGAGAGAGAGGTTTCAAGTGGTAAAGGCTTTTGGAGACGATGATGATGAAAGTGATAAATAGAGAGAGAGAAGCGATGGAGACAACTGTGTCTGAAGCCTATTTTCTTTCTCAAAACGATGTCGTTTGATGATTGGAAAGGTTCATACGTCGACGTTTTGGTGTGCTTCTTTTTATTACAATTACACTTTATATTTTTTCCGAATAAAGATTTTTATTATATCAATCATTACATTTTGGCCAGTTTACCCCCAATTATTTATTTTATCTGTATTATCCGTTTTCTCTAATAAATTATAATAATTGTGGTATAATTTTATGATAGAGTGTGATATGATGACCAAATTTTTATTAATGAGTACCACGGGAACTCCGTTAGTTTGTAACTTCTATGATTTTTTATTTATTTTTTGCATTATTAACCTACCTTTATTATTTTTGTTTTGGGGTGTGATTAGTTCAAATGCAAAACTGGTATATTATTACAAAAAATGAATTTCTGGTAAATAAAAAGTAAATCCTAAAAAAGGTTAATAGTTTTGATTAGTTAATTACATCATAATCTTATCGTTGTTGTACCGAGTGTTACTTTATAAAAATAGTATTAAAAACGGTCAATTTTCCTATTTCGATATTTTAACTAATATTTCTAATTTTTTTAACTAATTTAGTATTGTTTACTATTTTTCTTTCAGTTAGCTTTTTACTCGTTTTGGGTTACTAGTAAAATTTAATAGATTGTTTTTTTATATACTGCTAATTGATTTTTTTTTATTAATTGCAAGTGAAAACATTATATTCTATCAACAAGTTGTATAGTAATAATATTGATAGTAGTATATGATTCTAGACTTAAATGGTTATAATTATGATATTTTTTTAATATGAAGAACCTGTAGGAGAAGATGTACAAACTAAATTGTATATTGAATGTTGTCTCGAAATTCATAATTTTAACAAAATTGTCTTACCTTCATGACAAACAACACTAGCCTATTTTTGCAATTGAGCTAGATGATAAAATATAAACCTTAAAACATTCTTGTCCATATGGATTGTCTTGCAAAAAAAAAAAAAAAATGCAAGAATACAATGTTTGATTTCTTCCCATATATTAGCTCTTCAATTTTGGATTTGCTTCCTCATGTAGCATTTTCTGCTATTTTAATCAAAACAAAATATTTGTTAGTATATTTGGTAAAGCTAAACAAAGTTATTGTAAGTATAATATTATTGACTTTAGATCTTCTATTTCTACCTTTCAAGTGCCCCATTATATTACTGAAATTATATTTTTTTTTCCACATATTACTGAAATTATATAACCAGGGAGCTGACGTTTGATAGAGGTACATGCATCACTTGCATACATAATGACTTCCAAATCATCTTCGTTCATGTATACAAGGAACCATTTTAGATTTATAAATAAAATTTTCCTAACTTTCACAAACGTAATCTATTTTTTCTTCTTAAATATATTTCATCGAAAGATTCTCCAACTCATCAAACGCAGACCAACAAAATGTACAGAAAAAGAAAAGACAATTAATTTACAAGGAAGAATAAGGACTAATGGGATATTGATTCTAATTATTATGACGGAGTCAAGGCATCATCGTGCCTCCCACTTGACCTAAAGCATTATCCGTGGCTTTGTAATAATTAAATTCGTATTTCTAACATAATCTAGTAGTATATGTATGTGAATTTATATAAATTAATGGTAAATGGTGAACTTGTTTTCTAAAAAAATATAAATAATGTCAACGCACAAAATACTAGATGATGGTTCCATCATCAGACCATTTTCTTGAGAAAGTTCTGTTGGAATCCAACATATCAAAATCAAAGATTCTGCTTGATTGTGATTAATTATAGTATATACAAAAAATAATGCTTAATTGGTTCCCTCGAAAAAGACTTGTCAATTGGTAATTGCTTGGTCGCCTAAATACAGTGTAATCTTTATATTTTATTAAAAATCTTCGTCTAGTACTGATTATGCCCCGCAAAATCGCTAGACCCATCCTATCCGTCTCGATTAATGACTAATCCCCACCTAACATCGATTATCTAATTATGCCCGTATAAATTAAGAGTTTATGATGTTTCACAGGAAAAATGGCTTTTTCATACCTGGACAAAGCTCATGTGTTCGATTCATACATCGGACTATGGCCTGTGCGTTAAAATACATTGACTTTAGAAAATAAGAACTACATACCTCAACTATTGTTTTTGTGCTAACATATACAAAAACATGATTAATTAGTAACTCTGTTAATTTCTCCGTTAAGCCAATCTGACGTGGAATCCATGTGTGAAGGTAGAAGCAAACGACGTCGTTTTTGTTTATTAGCAATGACCTCCTAAATCCTCATATATAAGTTTGTGGCTAGTTTGTTACAAGATCACAATACCAAACAAAGAGCCACCTTCTTGAGTAACTTTTAAAAGGTAATAACAATGGCTATGAATTTGTAAATTGTAATCCCTCATGACTGTTGTTTTTAAAAGTCAAACTGCAACCAAGGAGTGACTTGAAAAAGCTCACACAAAAAAAAAAAAAAAATCTGAAAAAGGTACGCCCTTTCGTCTTTGTCTGATCCTTCATCGAATTCGTCAATTTCACTTGGCAAAAGCTGAAACCTTTTGGGGTACCCAATGGATCGAAACCAAAGACCCATAAGCATTTATAGATTCATTAGGCGAAGAACTCATCGTAATCATCAGACCTGTCTCGATTTGTATGTTCCCGGTTTTTTTTTTTTTTTTTTTTTTTAAAATGTTCACCATTGTTCTTCTGGTCTGTACCTAAACTCCGACTCTTCTTCTTCCTCCTCCGCCTCTTTCTCCTCCATAGCCACCGCAGCTTACGCCCAGAGCGATTCGGAGTCCTCATGGAACAAATTCGTAAGTGCCTTTTTGAATTCACTCGTCTTCATCGCTGCAATCACTGTTGCAACGTTCGTTCTCGTGCTTCTCAGCTTTCATCGTTTTAGGAAACTTAGGTGGAGAAATCATAGTTTTATTGG
Source organism: Camelina sativa (assembly GCF_000633955.1). Taxonomy (NCBI): domain Eukaryota; kingdom Viridiplantae; phylum Streptophyta; class Magnoliopsida; order Brassicales; family Brassicaceae; genus Camelina; species Camelina sativa. The sequence continues at coordinate 573,119 of NC_025692.1, read as the reverse complement.
TCGATCGTTTTAGATTTCCGATTGATTGCATCACGTTTCTGATACTTCTATTCAATTTCTCCGTCGTTGGTTTCTTCGCTGTGTTCATGTCGAAGTTTTCGATTTTGGTCACTCAAGGTTACTTCGTAATCATCAGACCACTCTCAAATAAACCAAAACGACGTCGTTTGCTTCTACCTTCACACGTCAGATTGGCTTAACGGAGAAATTAACAAAGTTACTAATTAATCATGTTTTTGTATATGTTAGCACAAAAACAATAGTTGAGGTATGTAGTTCTTATTTTCTAAAGTCAATGTATTTTAACGCACAGGCCATAGTCCGATGTATGAATCGAACACATGGGCTTTGTTCAGGTATGAAAAAGCCGTTTTCCATGTTTTACAATAACTAATGTACACAATTTTAATGAAAATCATTAAATTTTCTTTAAAATTATGTTTTTATTTGTTTACCGTAATTTTAAAGACAATACTATAGTTTTATATTTTATTTGATATTTGTTTTTAACATAAACAAAATTATTCATATATTTGATACTATATATTTGTATTTTATTATTAATTTAATAAAATAATCTTAAAACTAGTCCCCGATTAATCCCCGTTTAATCTCCGATTTTTTCGCTAAGCGCTAGGCCCAACCCAACCGCCCGACTAGCACCTAGCGATTTCTAAAACAAAATATTTTAGTAACCAAAACCCGAAAAATGACTAAAATGTTGTTGACAACAGAAAATAAAATGTCACTACTAGCTATATGTCTCATCTCAGTATATGTCTCGTTCCTTATAAGTTTAATACATGTGTCCTTTTCTCGAGTATCCACAATTGCAAATGTCATAGTATACTAGACATATATTGAACTAACTCAAGCTTAAGACCTTATTATATAAATCTTGGTTCTTAAAGTTAGCAACTCACTGGATCGTGACACGTATTTATTTTAACGATTAGAGATCAAAGTTAAAAACTCACCAGATCGTGACACGTGTCAATTTTAATGATTAAATATCAAAGTTAGTAACTCATCATATCGTGACACATGTCAATTTTAACGATCAGAAATCACAGTTTTCAAGCTCCGTAAAACATAGCATAAGATAATTGTAATGTTATTATATTTAAAAAAATACTAAGATAAGTATACTATGTGACATCCATATCAAAGTTTCACTGTTACAAAGATTCTCAACCACTACAAGGTAAAATAAATATATTATGTGCCATCCATATTTGATCGTATAATTATAGTATATAACCTAACACATTAAAATTTATGTTTTTGTTTGCACGAAAAAACAAATAAATAAATTTTATGTCTCTATGGTTAGCCAATTTCGGACACTGAGTACTACAACAAGATTTGTGAAGGCACATGCGAAAAAAACGAAGATCATGATGAACTAATTAGCAGTCTTAAGAAAAAAGCTTGAATTGAAGTCTGAACTAATATTTTATTATATTAAAAATTTAATTATATAAAGTTGGGTTTTCAAATTAGCAATTAACATAATCATAACACGTGTCAAGTACACTGATGAGATGTTGACACGTGTCAAAAAATTCTTATTTTTCAAAACAGCTAATTAAGAAAATAACATTAAATCAAAATAAAATTTACATATTTATATCAAAAAAAATCTAAATCAAAAAGGAAAATTAACAAAACTAATCTATTTTCCATTGTACGTTACTTATATTATACATGTTTTCTCAATAAAATTTTGATATGTATAAACAAAAAAGTAATTCACTAAGCATGTATATTATTTAATAAATAAATAGTGAATAACAAATTTAAAAAGAATAACATAAGTCATGTCAAAAGAATTATTTTGTTTGAAACATAATATGACAGCTAATTAAGAAAATAACATTATATCTACATAACATTACATGTTTATATTGAAAGCTTTGATCTTTGATTTTTTTTTCTGATATAATTTGTCGATATATTGCGTGGGTCTTTGATTTGTGCGGGGTTTTTAATGGAAGCTATCAGATGCAATGAAATGAAATCGAAGTATATAATGCCCGCTAATTTAATCGAGGATAGGAACACTGATGGGGGTTCCAAGATTCTACAGTTAGTAGCATTATAAGTTTGGAAGAAGATGTTTGCACAAAAAAAAAAAAGTTTGGAAGATAAGCCAGTGATTTATGTTTCCGGTCAAAATTTAGAGTGTTCTTTTATGAATAATGTTGATGATTTTGGTATTGAAACAACAGCTGCTTAATTGATTAATTGAGAAGCGGTTTCAAATTTGGGAAGTTGGAACGGTATACCGTTTTAAAATTGGTTTCAAACCGGATTTATGTGGTTTTCTACCGGATTAGGTTCGTAAACCGTTTAAACCAGGTATATGGAGAAATATATTAGAACTTTTGATTCGGGCAAAAATAAGTTGAGAATTTATGATTCGAGAATATTTGAGACGAGGTCATAGCTTTAAGTTGTTTTGGTACAAGTAGATACTTCTGAAGAGTAAATAGGTCGTTAATCTTTAACGTGATTATGACATATGACATGTTTTGTATTGTGTATAAAGTTTCTATTTTGTATATCTGAATTATCTAAGACTTTATATATACCATCCTAATTATAATTTTCAAATTTTTTATTTTTATTATATTATATTAATTTTCTTTCAATTTCTCAACTATATTGGATTAGTCATAAAATCATTGTAGTCGAGTAGATAATTTTCACCAGTTATTCATCTAAAATTTTTTTGGAGTAAATAAAACTTCATGGTTAAAGAAATTATGTCACAAAACAATTTTAGTAATTATAAGATCTATAATTACGCCAAAATGAAAGTAAAGCAATATAAAATTTGTTTAATTTGTTTAGGAGACATTTTATAGGTATTGATAAAGAGCATACTTTAACAATAAAATAATTTTGGGTGTAAAAACATATTTTTAATGGTAAAACATAGAGTAAAATTATACGTGATTACTTATTCGATGTTGCTTTGATGAATTTGTTGCATGTAAAATATGTTGTGGATAAGTTGTGAAAGGTTTTTGAAATTTGACAATAATAATATTTATAATGATGAGTATTTGGCAAAAGTTTCAGTGGGATATAATTTAGCTTTAGATTATTGTAATAATTGTTATAATATATTGAAAATATATAAATATAAATAAATGTATGACGGTAAATACAAATATTCTCTAACTTAAATTATTTATATATTTACTTTAGGAAATAAAATTTCTTTATATATTTTCAAAAAATTGTTTAAGATTTAAGATTTATTTTTTTCAACAATTTTTCAACCCGCATGATGTGCCGATCCTTATCTAGTTGATCTATATAAATCAGTTTTATTATGTCTGATAATTTATATATAAGATTTATCTATATAATTTATAAGAATTTTACGTAGATAAATTTTATAATGTCACGTGTACATATAGTTTAGTTTGACTAAAACGTGCAACGCCTAATATTTATTTAATTTTATAAAAAATTTTAACTATCTTAAACTTATTTGAGTCGCTTCTATTTTTTTTTTAAATTGAATGTAAAATAATTCAAACTCAAAAAACTGTTTTACAATGACTTTGACTTTTGTGTTAATGTGTCTGAAAAAAAAATCAGAGAGACTATTGATCGATAATACTACAGCTTTTCTTGTTCTTGTTCTTGTGAGACTCTTGCGAACTTGACAACTTGACAAAAAATTGAATATCATTTTTCCACAATGTTCTGGTTTGCGATCAAATTTGTGGTTTAGATGTGTACTTGAGCATCACCTAGTTATCTAGAAACACCATACTAGGATATATATATATATTGGACTAACTCACACTTGCAAATATCCTCAAACTTGAGTTGATCTATATAAAAACACTTTTTCAAATAGAAAAGAAAAAGAGTTGATCTTTATAATCAGCAGTTCAGAACAATACATTGCAACTGGGTGCTTAAAGATAGAAACACAACTCAATACATTGCAACTGGGGTGCTTAAAGATAGAAACACATCTCGCTGTGAACAAGGGAAACAGACCAAAAGTAGGAAAGAAACAAAACATGTGGACGTGAGTGGTAATTCCTAATATATGTGAAACCACGTGTCGTCTTTTTAACGTTGGTTGGGGTTGGCAACGCTCCTTTACCCTTCAGGGGGAAAAATCACAAATGAAAAATAATAATCAGAAATAACAAATCACACCCCTTCGTACCCTAAATATAATCCCAACTTTCACTGCTCCTTTCTTCTTCACTTCTTCATCTCCACACAAAATCTCTCTCTCTCTGCCCTGTAAGAAAAAAAAACACTGATTCCTTCTTCTTCTCCCTCTTCTTCTTGCCTGAAAGAAGATGGTTGATTCGAAGAAGAGGCTTACCTCTGCCTCGAAAAACACCAGACCCTCTCTAAGCCGTTCCGCTAAGGTTTCCCCCTACACCAACCCGCTTCTTCTTTGGGTTTTTTTTTTTTTTTTGTTGGTTCTGAATTTTACTGAATAAATAAAATAGGGTTTTAATTTCTATGCGAATTTTGCTCTAAAGTATCAAACTTTTTTTTTTTTTTGTTGACTAGGTCTCTGTTGGTCAAGAGTATGGAGAAGGTCTTGTGGGCTCGAAGATTAGAGTCTGGTGGCCTATTGACCGCAAGTGAGTGCTCGATTTTGTGTGTTGACTAAAATTAGGGTTCTCTTTTTTTTTAAGTACCTTTGTGTTGAATGAATCCTTACAGATCTCTTTGAATTGGCAGATTCTATCAAGGATTGGTGGATGCTTTTGTCCCTTCTAAGAAGAAACATCGGGTAAATCTGATTGTTTCTGCTTGAATCTGGATTTGTTTCATATATACTCTTTCTTTGGGGTTTTGAATTGCGTATCCATGTAATGAAATGTTGATAACTAAATCTGCATTGAATGATTTTTGAGTGGTGGATCTACTTTAATTAGGGGAATTCAATTGTAATTAGATTATGTTTCATTTAATGATTTTACTCTCTATTACATTGTTATTCTATGATAATAGATTTTGTATGCGGACGGAGAGGTTGAGATTTTGGATATGAATAAGGAGAGGTGGGAGTTGATTGATGAAGAAGATGATGATGATGAGGTAGCGATCTAGCTTGAGAGTGTTTTTTTTTATCATCATTTATTGTCCTTTTGCCGTTGTATGTCTCAAGTGTTTAATGGTGTTTTTTTTTTTTTTTTTTCAGATCTCCCTACCGGATGTATCTGCTGATGAGAGTTCCGAGGAGGATACTCCGGAACCGTAAGTGTTCCTTTATAATGTTGGTTGGTTATTATAGATCCATGTGTTGTTCTATTGGGTTGATACTGATTGCTTATACTTCCTGTGTTGCTCATTCTTAAAAAAACTCAGTAGTAAGTTACTCTTTAGTGATCTTTGTTGCATCTGTTTAAAACTCTTTACAGGCACAGTTATAGACGCCTGATCTCTGCTTCACACGTTATGAAGTGGAATTTATAATAATATAGAGGGAGCTATAGCGGTTATAGTATATTTGTCTTGCTTTGTCGAAGATCTAATGACCTTTATTGTGTTTACAGCAAGGCGAAAACCAAATCTGGTGAGCTATCTGATGATAGTGAAGAAGAAGAAGAAGAAGTGAAACCAAGAAGCGGTGTGAAGAAAGCTGAAAAATCGAAAGATGTTGTGAAGAAGTTTGAGAAAAATGGCAAGATGGGTGATATTGGTGGTAAGATTGTAGCAGCAGCCTCTCGCATGAGTGGAAGGACCCAAAGCAAGCAGAATGGTCATGACAAAGAGAAAGCAAAAGCTGTGGAATCCAGCAAGAAGGTTTCTGAATCGAAGAATCTGAAACAGAAAAGGCCTTCGTCTTCATCAGGGGCTGTCAATGCCAAAGTGAAAAAACCGAGGACTTCCTTGGAGAAGAACAAAAGCAGCTACTCTGGTGGAGAGGATACTGGTGATGATGATGATACATCTGATGATGAGGTGAAGCCTAAGGTCTTGAAACCTAGCAAGAAGGTTCCTGTATCAAAGAGCCGAAAACAGAAAAGGCCCTCATCTTCATCAGGGGCTGCCAGTGCCAAAGGGAAAAAGCAGAGGACCGCTTCGAAGAAGAAGATTAAGAGCAATGATTCCGATGGTGAGGAAGGGGGTGATGATGATGCTGATGAGGCCAAGCTCTTGGTGAGTGTTTTGACGAAATCTCCAGAGGGGAAGAAGGAGAAAGAGGGAGGAGAAGACAGTTCGGGAAATGAAACCGAAGTGGAAGAAGAGTCGTCTTAGTCACAGCCAGGCCAAAGACTAGGATATCTCGCGGTGGTTCTTTAACGGCAGCTACCGTAGTAGACAGCTTATGGTTTCTTTTTAAATTATACAGTGAACTCCTATTTTGGAAAATGCAGGGTTTTTAGGCTATGTTGCTTACAAAATGTGTAGCCAAATTGCATTGGGGTTGGAAAGCTAATTTATTGAACTATGAATATGAATGAGTGTTAATCTCACTCTTTGATATGAAATATATTCACTTTTCAGACAAAGCCGAATTTAATAGTTATCATATGATCTGGGTTGCTCACAAGAAAGAGATGTAAGCGATATATCATCAACTCACTTTGATAACCCAATAGCCAATATGTCTTCCAGAAGTTAGGATCGATGGGAAACTAATATTGAAATGTTAATGTTGTCCTAATCTATATCAAGAAAGTTCAGTTTCAATCAAATAAGTACAACTTCTAGATCTGAAACTGTGAACGACGTTGGTGAACAGCTTTGTTTCGTACTGTTGTACTAATTACCAGGGGTTCTGTCTCTGTTAAAAGAAAGACTTTTTGGCCTTCAAAACGATTATGTACGATGACGTTGTTTGATAAAAGCAAACGGTTCAGCGTATTTAGAGTACACTGTTAAACAACACATGCGCGCAGACGATCTCATATTAAAATGTAGAACCAGGTAGTACTATTAGAACTTGCGTCGGATTGCAAAGAGCCAAAGAACAAAAGCGCAAAGCGCTTTTTATTACGGGGTTTATTGGGAATGAAAGGGTTTTTTTTTATAGTATTAAAAAATGGCAAGAAATTAATAAATACTTCTAAAAATAAAGTATGCATCCTCAGTTTCTATTCTCTCTTGATTATCAGAATTCTATGGAACCTGGAACCAACAATTTCTAAGCTAGTTCTTTGGTTTTGTTTTTTTTTTTGTTTTTTTTTTTTGGCAAACAGCTAGTTCTTTGTTTGGAAATCAATTTAATGAAAATCGAATTTAAACAAAAAAAAAAAAAATTAAGGTTAGAACATCATAGTTGCGGACAAACATATTTACGGTTGACATAAGACATTGTGGTGTAAGTTTCGTTTTGGTACAACAGTTATAAGAATTAAAATGTAGAAGATTACATTATTAATTATGTTTATGCGAACGTTTTAAACCCTATAGTAATATTAATTAGGAAATTAAAAGACAATTATATAAGATTTTTGGATAACTAATCAAATATCTTGCTGCATCATCTTCTTACTATATCACTAAATAATTATTCGTAAATTTGAGTAAATTGTATTCCAACGTTATAATAGCACCACCAACTAATTTCAACTACTAACTGCATGTCTACTAGAAATGTCTATTTCGAGAGCTGTATATATTACTAACCGATACATTTTTGTTATGAATTTTTTTCCAAGATAGGCATTCATAAAAACTATCATAAGTTTAAAGAGAATCTCTAGTTGATTCTAGCGAATACAAGATACTTCGGTATCGATAGTACTTTATATAGATACATATATCAGGATAATTTGTTTCCGACCCTTATCGCATTACCCGGTTCATTACCCAAAAATGAACATGCCACTGAATAGTATATCTGTATCCGGTCCTATCTTTTGGTTGAACGGAAAGAAAACGTGTTTATTAATTAGTGGGCACCAAAAACCCTGCCACGCCACTTACCCATTCAAAGCTACGACAATAATTACATTTATACCGCAGCACTAATTACATCAACTACAACACTTTAACTTTTCTCTAATCATTGTGTGGTTAACTTGAAACAAAAAAATAATAATTTGTGAACCAAGCACACAACAGTTTAAAGTTTTAAACCGTGATACAAATTAAGAATATAAGGTTAACCAGAATTAACCTTACAAGATTAAAAAAGAGATAAGATAAGAGAAGAGACGGATGATGATGCGTGTGTAACTCTCTGTAATGAGCACTGAGTTAAAAAAGAAAAAAAAAAAAAAGATAGTAAGCAGATAAGACGGCAAAGAGACGGAACTGGAACAAAAAGACACATCCAACGGCTCATAACATCTCTCAAGTCAAATCCTGGCCTTTGATTGCGACACGTTTCTCTCTCCGACAAACCATAACCAAGCGTTTTGTTATCCGTACTTTTTTCTCTCCTTCATCTCTGTTTTCACCTTTTTTTTTCTCTTCTTCTTCTTCCTAATCTTTAATGTTTTCGGATTCAGCCTTTATACATTCTAGGGTTTTTTTTTTAGAAAAAAATTTCTCTATATAATCTCTTCTTTGTTTTGATATATGTAGAGAGAGAATGAGGCAGCCGACACATGTATGCTTTGCATGAAAGGGAGAGAGAGAGAGATTTAATTAAGCTTGTTTTATTAAATTTTCAAGCTGCAATTTTGAGTTTTATCTCCTTTACCTTTGTCTCTAGATTCAGTTCCTTTAAAAAAAAAAAAACTAAAGCTGGGAGAATCAGAGATGAAACCCTAATTGCAGTGTCCGTACTTAGATTTATACTTTCCTTTTATGGATTCATCGATCAAGTCTTTGTTAGTTGCTGTTTATCCCCAGATTTGATTTCAAGTACCTTCGATCTGTACTTGTGTCTTTCTCTTTTTTTTTTTTAATCTTTTTTTTTCATCGGTTTCTGGACTAAATGTCTTTTTGTTTGTTTTGTTTTGAAAAACATATTTCATGCTTATATATTATAATCAGATAAATTATGTGCGTGTATATATATGTTGATGGGGGAAAAGAAGTTTACAGAAGAGAGTGAGCACACAAAGGGGAAGTTGTATAAACTTTGTGTATATGGTTTGCTTTTGCGTGCTCACTCTCTTTCTGTCATAACTTCTCCTTCATGAATCTTCCTTATACGATTGTTTTAGCTAGTCATTTTTTGTTCATATCTGTCTTGTGCATACCAAAATTATGCATATATATGTGTGAATATGTAGACTATTAGGAATAGATTAAGTTGTCATAGGTATCTCATATATATAGAATTATATTTGATGCTTATATTCAATTGGTTAAGATTTTGTTGATCCATCGTGGTTAGAGGAATATGATGTACGCATTCTTAAGTAAATTATATGTTGTTATCATTTGAAACAAACATTTTTTTTTTTTGCAGACTCTAGCACATATGAATTGTCTCAAGGCTCAACTTCAAAAGGTGAGTGAAAGTTATGCAGATTGTACTTGAATCCATGGAATCAGATTGGTTTTAATGGAGAAAAAGTTTGGAGTTGATGTGCTCAAAATCATGGGCATTGTAGTTTTCATGTAAGTTATGTGAATATTTATGATTCTAAAGTCTTTAATAGATATGTGCAATCAAAAGGGATAATCAGTTAAAGATATATAAGTGGAAGTCATCAAAGAAAAATCTTGGGTTTGATGACTGAGTATAGGAGCTTATCTCCGATCGTTGTGGCAAAGAAAATGATTATTGTGTAGCAAAGGAAAACTAGTATGAGCTTTTGATTATTCTATACCGCTAATTAAGTTCTAGTTGGGCCTTGACCAAAATATTAGATGAATAGTTGAATAGTGGCAAATTGGAATAGTCAGATGCTTGGATAAGGGAAAACACTTTACCTAGAGTTTTGTAAAATAATCATAAAATTTCTTGAACTGGTTATAGTAAATTAGTAATGTTTCATTTCTTTTTCTAGATATATATTTAGTTCATTCATTGTGGAATCATTTGTCGAAATTGTGAGTATTTACTTTGGTATCTATGTTGGAATAAGATTATACTGTTTGAGCATTTAATCTCTCTCCCTCTATATACGTGTGTGCAGTAATCTGTATGCATATACAACTGTTGACGTTTTTCATAGGTATAATGACTCACATATGTGTTAAAAGGATAAATATGGATATCCATTTTGTTTTCTCGTGTATTTGTTCAGAGGACGGAAACAAGAACACTCTGTAAATTTTGGAATGTGTTATGAAAGAAGTATTGTCATCTTTGTGTCCAATTGTGTACATTGTGGCGCAGCATAAACCTACAAGCCCCTTTGATTTCCCATTGTTCTTCATCTCATCTTTTGATTCTTCTTTTGATATTGTGTTTACACTTTCTGTGCCAGTTTGTTGCAAACTCCTTTACATATATATAGTAACCTATTCAATGTCAAGATAAATTAAATTTAATAGGTAGTGGAAATTGCAAGTTTAGGAGTATTCGATATTATCAGTGGGATATGTTTGTGGCATGTTGTCTCTAGCCACTTGAGCTTGTTCGTTGTACCAACTTCTTTTTCTTTTCATTAACTAGTATGATATCAGTTTGTTTCCGCATATCAGTTATAACAAAAATTGATCTTTGGATACGTCAATCGCCCCGTGCACTAGAATCCATTTTTTCTACAACGGCCGGTGGGAATGGGATTAAATTGGGAGGTATACCCACATGTCTTTGAAAGTAGAGTACCATTGTCGAGCATGAGAATCGAGTCTTTTTTTTTGGTTCCGTAGATACTAAGTGATAAACATAAATTTCCAGTTAACCGTCTCATCAATCACCATCTCAAAGAAACATAAGAGTGCATATCATGTGAAGATTCAAAACTAAGTCACAGATATCATAATGTGAAGGTTCAACTCTAAGTCGTATTAGTATGTACAACTCTAAGTCGTATATATAATATATACAACTGGATGGATCTTGTAAACTAAGCCGGGTGGATCTTGTGAACCAAGCCGACTATTTCATATATTCATTGCTTAAAATATTTATTGTTATTAAGATCGCAACGCACGTGTCTAGACTCCGACATGTTTAGAAATCAGATCACATGAATAAAAAATCTTGCCCTAGAATGTAGAAGAATCTAGTTATCTAGTAGTAGAAAATGGTGAAAAAAGAAAGTTACATAGTCTTTAGAAAAAGAGGTAAAAGGTCACTAATTTCTATCGAAGGAAAAACAAATTTAAAACCTGATTCTTTTTGTGTGTTTTTGTTTTCTTCCAGAAAAATGCAATCGGAAGAATAATTTTACAACAGTACTACTACAACATAGCAATAAATGTTAGGCTAGAAAGAAAAAAAAGTTTAGCAGAATTGTTGTAAAACATTTAGAGTGGATTTCCATAATCGGCCTCTTTAGTGTTTATGTTCTGTATGGCCCATAGGCCCATAAGACTAAGTCCTAGTCGGTTTAGGTTTAGGATTTGCCTTTACTATATATATGTAACCTCTATTCGATTCTAAAGATAATAACAAGAGATTTACAACCTTCGATTCACTAGTTTCATAACACGTTATCAGCACGAAACTCTAAAGCCAGCTGGAAAAACCCTAACCCTAAAACCTTAAACCGCCGCCTCACGTAACTCCTTATTCGTCAAAGCTCGGCGATAGTTCAAACTCTCGGCGATCGGTTCCTGTTCGTGAATAGTTTGTGATCAATCCTCGTTCGTGGTCCAGTTCTGTTCGTGATCAAATTTTTATTCATAACTTGTTCGAGGTTCGAGGTCAATCCCTGTTCGTGGTCAAGCTTCAGTTCGTGATCAAGTTCTGTTTGAGACTAGTCTGAGGTTCATGATCAAAATCAAGGTATATCCGAGGTCTTTAGCTCCTGGATCAATTCTAGTCAATCCCAAACGGTGTAAGGTAAATAATCAAACCTTATTAGAACCTATGAAATCGAATCTGATCTTAAAATCTAATGGAACCCTAAAATCTACAAGTACACAATCAACAAACAAAACCCTAAGCTTTTAGACCCTAAAACCCGAAATCTTAAAAACTCTAAAATCGATTTGCTTTGAGGTTTAGGGCTGCTTAGATTGTTTGAAAATCGAACCAATTATGATATGTTTAAAATCCGGTTGTGTTTGATTGTTTGTTTGGTGCATGAAAATCTTAGAACTTAAACCCTAAAATCGAAAATATTAATCTGTTTGTTCTAAGTTTAAATTCCGATTGTTCTTGATTGTTTGTTTAAAATCAAAACCCTAAAATCCTAATTAAAATCGGAATATTAGAGAAATTCTATTTTCCTAGACTTTGTGTTTATCCTGTTTTAAGAAAAAGGAAATTTTATCTAAGAAAAGGAAAATTGCTAAAACCTGAAATTGTGCATATTTCCTGTTCATACTAGAACTTGTCTAGGACTGTTTTCATGCATAAATAGGCCACGAAATTATGTGATAAAACAAGACATTATCCACAAAAATAATCGGCATGTTTCGGTCTTAAATACCGCATATCCCAAACGAAAATAAATCCATGGTTCGGTCTTAAATACCGCATGGCCTAGACTAAAACAATTGGCATGGTTCGGTCTTAAATACCGCATGTCCTAAGATTAAAATAATTGCATGGTTCGGTCTTAAATACCGCATGACAATAATCAGGTGCATGTTTTGTATTTTATAATGGGCATTAAATACTAAGATTAACCTGAAATCAAAGGACCTATGTGAGTGAATTGAGAATGATAGTGATTGCACTGAAAATAGATATAAGGCGATCTTACATATACGCCATGATCTTGCTGAGAGTCTCAAGAACCAATACCTTACGATAGAGAATCTTCTTGAGCTGTGGACAGAGTTGAAAAACAGATATGGACACCAAAAGACGGTGCTCCTACCAAAGGTTCAATTTGATTGGAAAAACCTAAGGATCTAGGACTACAAATCCGTGGATGAGTATAACTCAGAGCTATTTAAGATAGTCTCAATCCTAAGGTTATGTGGTAAGGAGGTTACTGAGGAAGACTTGCTAGAGAAGACATTCTCAACCTTTCACACCAATAACATACTGCTTCAGCAACAATATCGTGAAAGGGGTTTCAAAACTTATGCAAGTCTCATCTCTTGTTTGCTGCTTGCTGAGCAAAACAATGAGTTGTTGCTAATAAACAGTGCAATGAGACCTCCTGGTTCTGCCCCATTACCGGAAGCCCACAACGTCGATTTGACATGGCAAAGAAAAACCTTAAAGAACCCTAAAGAGCCAAAAGAGACTAAAGAGCCTAACTATGTCCATAGGGACAAGTGTGGTTGTGGCCATGGGAGAAGTGGACGTGGTGGTCCTGGTCGTGGGACCTATCAAGGACACAATTTTGGTGGTCAAGGCCGTGGAAACCGATTCGGCTTCGGCCAGGGTCGGGGTAGAGGCCGCAGGCAATTTAAACCGCAATATAAGATCAAGTCCACTTGCCATAGATGTGGTATGGAGAACCACTGGATAAAGACATGCATAACTCCTAAGCACTTTGTTGATCTCTATTAAGAGAGTTTGAAAAGGAATCCAGAAACTAACCTGGTTCATCTCGATGGTGAAGAAGATTTCAACCATGAGAATGATGACCAATTGGATTATAAGACTTCAGATTGTCTAGGAGAAGATAATTAAATTTAAAATTGTCTTGATTTAATTTTTATGTTTTATGCTTTGAATTTTATTGAATTATGATTTTGGTTTAAATTCAATTTTATTATTACCTTTAAATATGCATTTGTTATGCTTTTATGGCTAAAACATAATTCTTGTCCATATTGAGAAATGGCTGAGGACAAGAATATAATTGTGGTGGATAGTGGATCAAGTCACACAATTTTGAATGATAAGAGATATTTTGCATAATCTCATTTTGAAAAATGCCAATATTAGCAAAATAGCGGGTATAACAAGTTTTATTGAAGGCTACGGCCAGGCACACATTTGTTTGAATGGTTTACATGTTGAAACTAATGGTGAAGGAAACCAAGAGTTCCTATACATTATTAAAATCACCCAAGGATATAAGAAAATCCTAAGAGACTATACCCGCATTATTTACTGGTTTTTACCATGCCAAGATTAATATGATAGAGGCTAATTTAGCAATGAACAAGATGTTCAATGAACTATTCACTTTATGGCATGACCGGCTTGGCCATCCGGGTTCTAACATGATGCGTATGCTGATATTAAATTCAAATGGGCACACTCTTAAAAAGAGAAGAGTTATTCTTAAAATCTCACGTGTATAGCATGTACACAAGAGAAACTCATTATAAGGTCATCACCAGGAAAAGTAATTAAAGAGATTTTCCACTTAAAACTATACGTCTAGATAATGCTGGTGAATTTTACATCCCAAGCGTTTAATAAATGATGTATGTCCATGGGGGGAAGTGTGGAACACCCTGTGGAAAATGTCCATACACAAAATGGATTAGCTGAATTCTTCATTAAACGGATCCAATTGATTGCTCAACCATTACTCCTAAGGTCGAAGCTTCCTGTGTCGGCTTGGGGACACGCAGTAATACATGCAACATAGTTTATACGCATCAGACCATCTAGTGAGAATAAATATTCGTCATCCCAATTATTAATGGGTCATGAGCCAGACATATCCCATCTAAAATATTCGGGTGTGCCGTTTATGTACCGATTGCATCATCACATAAAATAAAGATGGGACTTCAAAGGAGGATGGGAATATATGTTGGATATGATTCTCCCACCATTATTAAGTATCTTGAGCCAACTACGGGTGATTTATTTAAGGCCAGATACGCGGATTGTCAGTTTGCTGAATCCGAATTTCTTTTGTTGAGTGGAGAGAATAACAAGCTGGTCAAAGAGATATCATGGAATCAAACATCCTTAAATTGGCAAGATCCTCGGACTCTAGCATGTGATGCAGAGGTGCAAAAGATTATACATTTACAAAAGCTAGTTATTCAATTGCCAGATTCTTTTGCTGACCCAAAGAGAGTAACAAAATCGTACATACCAGCTTGTAATGCACCAGTACGTATTGATGTTCAGAAGGAACACAATAATCAAGTTGCTACAGAGTCTAAGGCTCGTTTGAAACAAGGTAGACCGTTAGGTTCCAAAGATAAGAACCCTCGGAAATCTAAGAAAGGTGCAAAACAAACCGAGGTTAAGGAAATTATAGACATGGCCGCGGCAAATCCTAAGGTACCAAATGAGGTTTGAGACGCTGAACCTCAAGGACCTGAAGGTATTGATAATAATGAGATCTCAATCAATTATATCATGTCTAGAATAAAATGAAACCGTAAGAATGTCGACATTGATGAAGTATTTGCATATAAGGNCATCCTTAAATTGGCAAGATCCTCGGACTCTAGCATGTGATGCAGAGGTGCAAAAGATTATACATTTACAAAAGCTAGTTATTCAATTGCCAGATTCTTTTGCTGACCCAAAGAGAGTAACAAAATCGTACATACCAGCTTGTAATGCACCAGTACGTATTGATGTTCAGAAGGAACACAATAATCAAGTTGCTACAGAGTCTAAGGCTCGTTTGAAACAAGGTAGACCGTTAGGTTCCAAAGATAAGAACCCTCGGAAATCTAAGAAAGGTGCAAAACAAACCGAGGTTAAGGAAATTATAGACATGGCCGCGGCAAATCCTAAGGTACCAAATGAGGTTTGAGACGCTGAACCTCAAGGACCTGAAGGTATTGATAATAATGAGATCTCAATCAATTATATCATGTCTAGAATAAAATGAAACCGTAAGAATGTCGACATTGATGAAGTATTTGCATATAAGGTAACACTTGAGATAAATGAGGATCATGAACCCACGTCTATATTAGAGTGCACTCAAAGTAAAGATTGGCTAAAATGGAAAGAAACCATTGACGTAGAGTTAAACTCTTTAAAGAAGAGGAATGTGTTTGATCCGATCTTAAGGACACCATTCGATAGAAAGCCAGTTGGACATAAGTGGGTCTTTGTAAGAAAGAGAAATGAGAATAATGAAATCGTGTGATATAAGGCACGACTTGTAGCACAAGGATTCTCTCAAAGACCATGAATAGATTATGAAGAGACATACTCCCCCCTGTGATGAATGCAACGACTTTTAGATATCTAAGAAGTCTGACTATAAGAGAAAAACTGGATTTGCGGTTAATGAATGTTTTAACCGCATATTTATATGGTCCACTGGAAAATAAAATTTATATGAGATTACCAGAGGGTATTGAGCTGAAAGATAAGAGTGGTTCTCGAGAACAATACTGCATAAGGCTGAACAAATCCCTTTTTGGACTGAACCAAAGTGGGAGAATGTGGTACAAAGATTAAGTGAGTACCTATCTAAGGAAGACTATAAGAATGATCCCATCAGTCCATGTATTTTTATAAAGAATTTTGCAAACAAGGGGTTTGTAATAATAGCAGTCTATGTGGATGATTTAAACATCCTTGGAACCTCTGGTGAAATTGCCCAAACAATAGAATATCTCAAGAAAGAATTTGAAATGAAAGACCTAGGTAAGACTAAGTTCTGTTTGGGAATGCAGCTTGAGTACATAGATAATGGAATCTTTGTGCATCAAATGGCATACTGAAAAGGTACTCTAAAGGTTTAATATGGACCAAGCTCACCCATTGACCAGCCCAATGGTTGTGAGGAGCCTTGACTTGGATAAAGATCTATTTAGTCCAAAGAAGGACGATAAAGAAGTTCTCGGTCCTGAAGTGCCATACCTCAGTGCTATAGGAGCGTTAATGTTCTTGGCTAGCCACACTAAACCAGACATAAGTTTTGCCGTGAACCTCCTAGCAAGATTTAGTTATTGTCTGACCCAAAGGCATTGGAACGGTATCAAACATATACTGCGTTACCTACAAGGAACGACAGATTTGGGTTTGTTTTATACTAACTACAACAAAGAAGGTTTAGTTGGTCTTGCTGATGTAGGTTACTTATCGGATCCACACAACTGAAGGTCTCAAACCGGTTATGTTTTTACACACGGTGGTACAGCAATCTCGTGGCGCTCTATGAAGCAAAGTATTGTGGCCACTTCGTCTAATCATGCGGAGATCTTAGCAATTCATGAAGCCGGACGTGAGTGTGTTTGGTTGAGGTCAATGACTCAACATATCAGGACAGATTGTGGCATGATCGACGATAAGGAAGCAACAGTCATATACGAAGACAATACGGCCAAGGAAGGAAACCCAAGTTCTTCTTCACACATGAACTACAAAAGGCCGGAGAAGTTCAAGTGGTGCAAATTCAATCATGCGACAACTCAGCCGATCTCTTCACTAAAGCATTACCGACAACGACATTTAAGAAGCTCATGCACCAGATTGGAATGCGGAGACTTAAGGACTTTAGGGATGCTTAGAACAGGGGGAGCAATGCATGCTGTACTTTTTTTCTTTCACCATGGTTTTGTCCCACTGGGTTTTCCTGGTAAGGTTTTAATGAGGCATCACCCCCAAGTGTATTGCACTGATCCCTTAGCATCGGCACGGTTATGTCATCCAAAGGGGAGTGTTGTAAAACACTTGGAGTGGATTTCCATAACCGACCTCTTTAATGTTTATGTTCTGTACGGTCCATAGACCCATAAGACTAAGTCCGGTTTAGGTTTAGGCTTTGTCTTTACTATATATATGTAACCTCTATTCAATTCTAAAGATAATAACATGTACAATCTTCCATTCTCTAGTTTCATAACAAGAATTTGTTTTTGAGATATTTAGAATCAACACTTGTCCAGTCACAGAACTAACGCACTTGCGACAGGTCGTCGGCCTTATTTGACCATTTTGTCACACATTGTCACGTGAAAAAAAAAACAATAATGGCAGTGTTTACCCAAAATAATATTCAGAAGCAATTATACAAGAAAATTAAATTAACCGATAATTATCGACAGCAAAAATTATCGTTCACCAGTCACCACCATGTGTTAAAAAGTGTTTACCCAAAATAATATTCAGAAGCAACTATACAAAAAAACTAGATTAAGATTGGCACTAAAACACAGATTAAAATTCATTTTATTTATATTGTAGTTTTTTCTATATTTTTTTGATAAAATATTATGCAATAAAATCATATGCTAAATATGATGACTTGAAAAAGACACTTATTTTGTGAATTTGGTTTTTAAAAAGCAAGTTATTATATTATGAGTAATTTAATATATTGTTATATTTTTTGTTATAATATACTTGGTTTTTTGAAATTCTTTCATATTATAGTGACATATTATTGATATTGCTATAACAAACCAATTTAGAGTGTTTATATTTTCCAACTTTAATATCAAGTTTCAATATTTCAAAAACATTTCAAATAAATTATTTAAAGTTTATTATATTATATAAAACTAAAAAAATTCAACAAAAAGTCCGAAATTGATTTTAAGTATTCAAATTTTGACTCGTTACTCATTAAATTTTTCAAATCAATAGATATTATTTTTAAAAAATAATATTAACAAAAATTGAATATTTTGTATATTGAATCATTTATATTTTTTTATGATATTATTTTTAAAAAATAATACTAACAAAAATTGAATATTTTGTATATTGAATCATTTATATATTAAAAAAAAATTCAACTTATGGTATATTCAGAAATAAAACTACCTTTTAATTATAAGAAATAATATGATAATTTATTTGTTTCACAAAATAGACTCATATATAAAAATGAGAGGTGAAGTATAATAATAATTAACAAATTAATATGTTAAGTTAGATATCAAAAAATTTTATTTGATGAATAATTTAATAAAGGAAATTAATATGCTAAGTTAGATGATATCAAATGATTCTTTAGAATATTCTCTTGGAACCAGTCATAACCATCGATGATGAGGTGTTGAAGGCCATGAATGGGTTGTGGAAGAGGTGTATCATTGTGAGGTGTTAGGGCGTAACGTGTTTGTCGCGGTCCTAAACTAGAAACTGAGAGAGTTCTGGCAGCCGGTGGGTGCAATGACCGTTTTGGATCTGCCTCGACAGTTCTTCATGATTCGTTTTGCTATGGAGGAGGAGTATATGGTAGCGATTACTGGAGGACCATGGAAAGCTTTCGGTAGTTGCCTTCTTGTGCAAGATTGGTCCCCTGATTTTGACCCATTACGTGACGAGATTGTGACGACACCAGTTTGGGTACGTCTCGCACATTTACCGGTGAACTTTTATCATAGGAGAATCTTGTGGGCAATTGCTGAAGGGTTGGGTAAACCTCTTAAAGTGGATTTAACAACCCTGAGTTTTGAGCGAGCTCGATTTGCTAGGGTGTGTGTGGAGGTTAATCTAAAGAAACCACTTAAAGGTACATTGGTGGTGAATGGAGAACGGTATTTTGTCTCCTATGAGGGACTTACGAATATCTGTTCTGGCTGTGGAATGTACGGACATTTGGTTCATGGGTGTCCGAAGTTAGCCCATGAGAGCAATATGGTGGTCAATCACCCGAGTACAGAAGTAGTCTTGAGCCCTCGAAACTCATCGGATGGAGGTGCTGCGAGTAAGTCAGTGCATGGTTTCACGTTGGTGAAATCAGGAGGAAGAAAATCGTATGCTCCGACGAATAGAGTGGTGTTTGCGGCAGGAGGATCAGGATCGGGAGCGAGGCATCGTGATCCGGTTCGGGGAGCAAAATCCGGGAATATTCCCCTAGCCAACAGTTTTGGAAGGTTAGAAGCAGATTTGGCATCCCATGATTCATGGAAAGAAGTAGTTAATAGTGAAGAGAATAAGGAAAATGAGGATACCTTGAATCAATTAGGGGCAGAGAGGAGTAATGGGCAAGGCAAAGGAGTGATGCTTGCTAAAAAAGTCGAGAAGAATAAATAAGTTTTTTGGGAGGGCTCACGGGATAAGACTGTTGGGCCTTCGAAAGCCCATGTGTTAAATGGTGTAAGGCTTAAGCAGATTAGAGGGAATCGGCCTGCGAGGGGATTAATATTTGGTCCAGCTAAGGCAGATCGGGGTTTGTTCTCGAATGGGAAGAGGCTTAGAGTGGAGCCTGAGAATCTTGTTCGATCGGGAGGGTTTTTTTGTTGCGGGAGGTGAGAAAGCCGGCGGGGGATCCTTTGTGTCGGAAGAAGGGATTGATGGCGACGAAGAGAAATTGGAAGCCGCTAGGACTGTTGAAGTTGGTGATTTGGTGGAGGTACCCAATGGACGTGTGGAGTCGGTGTCTTCGGAGACGGGGTGTCAATAATATTTCTCCCCGGTTGTTCCTTTTGTTTGGCGATTAATGATGATGAATGTTCTTTTATGGAATTGCNAATTGGCCGGGGGGGGGGGGGGCGAATAAACCTAGTTTTCAGAGATCGATCCGTTACATTTTGAAGAAGTGGAATACTGATTTTCTCGCAATTTTTGAAACTCACGCGGGGAGGATCGAGCAGCTCGAATCTGTAGAGGTTTGGGGTTCGAGAACTCTTTTAGGGTGGATGCGACTGGCCAGAGTGGTGGGCTATGGTTGCTCTGGCGTTCGGGTATTGGAGCAGTGGAGGTAGTGCAATCTTCAGATCAATTTATTTTTACGAGAATTGTAAATGGAGAGGAGGTGTTGAATTTGATTGTAGTGTATGCAGCACCAACGGTTAGCCGCAGAAGTGGGTTGTGGGGTGTATTGCGGAAAGTGATAAATGGTGTAGTGGGACCTCTTGTCATTGGTGGGGAGTTTAACACGATTGTGAGGCTAGACGAGAGGTCTGGTGGCCTTTGGGAATTGGATTAATGAGTCCTCCTTGATAGATATGGGGTTTAAGGGTAACGCTTTCACTTGGCGACGAGGGAGAGTTGAGAGCAATTTTGTGGCGAATAGGCTGGACGGAGTTTTGTGTTGTGCGCATGCAAGGCTGTGATGGCAGGATGCTAGTGTTACGCATCTCCCACTTTTGTCATCTGATCATACCCCGGTTTATGTCCAACTCTCTCCTGAGATACGTAGAGATCCGAGTAGAAGACCATTTCGGTTTGAAGCTGCTTGGATGAAGCATGAAGGCTTCAAAGAGATGTTAAGCGTGTCATGGAGGAGGGATTTAAGTACTCCGGAGGCGCTTCAACAATTACAAATAATTTTGCGTAGATGGAATAAGGAAGTGTTTGGGGAAGTAATGCAGCGGAAGGAGAGACTTTGTAAGGAGATCGAGGTTGTACAAAGTCTATTGGACTCGGCTCCGTCAGATGCGTTGCTGGTGAGGGAGGACGTTTTGATCAAAGAACTGGACTTGGTGTTGGAACAGGAAGAAATGATCTGGTTCCAAAAATCACGAGAGAAGTGGTTCACTTTTGGTGACAGGAACACACGATTTTTCCATACTTCAACGATTATCCGGAGAAAAAGAAACCGTATTGAGTTGTTACAAGATGATGAGGGATGATGGGTGGCGGATGCTCAGAAGTTGGAGACACTAGCTCTGTCATATTACAAACGGTTATACTCCTTACAAGATGTGGATGCGGTTGTAGCGGGTTTACCAAGAGAAGGGTTTGTACCACTATCAGTTGCTGATCATGAAGGATTGAATAAACCTTTTTTAGTAATGGAGATTGAGAGAGTTGTTCATGGGATGGAAAGATTTAAGGCGCCTGGTCCAGATGGTTACCAACCGGTCTTTTATCAGCAAGGTTGGAATATTGTTGGGGAGTCGGTGGTCAGTTTTGTTTTGGATTTCTTTCAAACAGGGGATTTTCCACAGGATACAAATGATGCTTTGGTTGTTCTGATACCTAAAGTTGCAAAGCCGGAGAAGATTACACAATTCAGGCCCATCAGTCTGTGTAACGTGTTGTTCAAGACCGTTACCAAGACTATGGTAGGACGGCTGAAGCAGGTGATAACGAAGTTGATTGGTCCTGCACAAGCAAGTTTTATACCTGGTAGGCTCAGTACCGACAATATTATAGTGGTTCAGGAAGCTGTGCATTCAATGAAATGGAAGAAGGGTCGCAAGGGCTGGATGTTGCTTAAACTTGATCTTGAGAAGGCATATGATAGGATAAGGTGGGATTTTTTGGAGGACACGCTTAATGCCGCAGGTTTTTCTGACATGTGGATTAAATGGATCATGGGATGTGTCACAGGACCTTCAATGCACTTGCTATAGAATGGTGAAAAGACAGAGCCTTTTAAACCGCTGAGGGGGCTTAGACAGGGGGATCCAATATCCCCATATCTGTTTGTTCTCTGTATGGAGCGATTGTGTCAACAGATTGATAGGGCTGTTGTCAGAAAAGATTGGAAACCAATTAAACTCTCACGGAGTGGCCCAAAGTTGTCTCACATTTGTTTTGCTGACGATCTAATTTTGTTTGCGGAAGCGTCAGTGGATCAAATTCGAGTGATTTGGAGTGTATTGGAGAAGTTTTGTGTTGCTTCGGGTCAGAAAGTAAGCTTAGAAAAGTCAAAGATCTACTTTTCTTATAATGTATCGAGGGAGTTAGAGACACTGATCAGTAGTGAGAGTGGCATTGGATGCACTAAGCAACTGGGCAAATATTTAGGGATGCCAGTTCTGCACAAACGGTTGAATAAAGAAACTTTTGGAGACATTCTGGAGAGAGTTTCCTCCCGGTTGGCGGGGTGGAAGAGTCATGTCCTCAGTTTCGCGGGACGGCTAACGCTTACAAAAGCGATGTTGTCCTCCATCCCTGTTCACTCAATGAGCACGATCATGCTTCCTCAGTCGGTTCTTGCTTGTTTGGATAAGGTGTCTTGTTCCTTTTTATGGGGAAGCACAACGGAAAAACGGAAGCTTCATCTGATGTATGGAAAAAGGTGTGTTTTCCTAAAAGGGAAGGGGGCCTTGGAATCCGCACGACGAAAGACATGAACAGAGCTCTCATAGCCAAAGTAGGATGGCGTCTGTTACATGATAAGGATGGGTTATGGGCACGTGTTCTTCGTTGCAAATACAAGGTGGCTGATGCTCAAAACTGGAGTTGGCTTTTAGTGAAGAGTAGTTGGTCCTCCACATGGAGGAGTGTGGGCATGGGCTTACGGGATGTGATTATTCAGGGAACTCGTTGGGTTATTGGAGATGGTGGCTCGATTAAGTTTTGGACTGATAAATGGCTAGCAGACAGACCGCTAGTGGAGGGCGTGGTTGGGATGTTACCTATCAACTATGAAGTTTTGCGGGTAAGCGATTTATGGCAGAGTGGGTCAGGTTGGAAGTATAAGATGATATCTCCTTATACCACGGACTTGGTGAGAATGGAGCTAGCAGCTTTTGTGGTGGATAATGTTATGGGGGCATAGATCGTGTGTCCTGGAGTGGTACAATGGATGGTGAATTCTCAGTTAAATCTGCTTATTCTATGATGACTAGGGATGCTTTTCCTAAACCGGATATGGAAGTTTTCTACAAACGAGTATGGGGGATTTGGGTGCCTGAGAGGGTGCGTACATTCTTATGGTTGGTCACTAATCAGGTTCTGATGACAAATGTAGAAAGACAGAGGAGACATCTGTGTGACTCGTTTGTTTGCCAGGCTTGTAAGGGAGGGTTTGAGACGATCATACATATACTTCGGGATTGTCCGACTATATCCGGAGTATGGGAGAGACTAGTTCCGCGTCGAAGAAGACATTTGTTCTTTACAGGATCTTTGCTGGAATGGGTTTATGCATACTTGTCGGATGAGGTGGTAGTGGATGGAGTTCCATGGTGCACGCTGTTTGCTTTAGTAGTGTGGTGGAGTTGGAAATGGAGATGTGGTAATATCTTTGGAGAGGTGGGCAAGTGTAGGGACCGAGTCAGATTCTTAAAAGATTTGGCGAGGGATATATCTGTGGCAAATGATCGGAGTAAGGCTCTAAATCCTACACGAGCTAGAGTCGAAGCGTTCATTGGTTGGAAGCGTCCGGGGGAGGGTTGGATGCGACTCAATACGGACGGAGCTTCGAAAGGCAATCCTGGTTTAGCTACTGCGGGTGGAGTGTTAAGGGATGCAACAGGTCGTTGGTGCGGGGGCTTTGCGCTGAATATTGGAAGATGTTCGGCGCCATTGGCTGAGCTATGGGGTGTCTACTACGGGCTGTACATGGCATGGGAGCGATGAGTGTTGTGTCTGGAACTAGAGGTTGACTCAGAATTGGTGGTTGGTTTTTTAAACACAGGGATAAGTGATTCACACCCCTTGTCTTTCCTGGTACGATTGTGCCATGGCTTTCTCAAAAAGGACTGGTTAGTCTGAGTGTTACATGTTTATCGTGAGGCGAATCGATTAGCGAATGGTTTGGCGGGTCTTGCTCTTTCTTTGTCCCCAGGTTTTCACTTCCTGGCTGCAGTCCCGCCTGATTTAGTTGGAATTCTCAGAGAAAATGAGCTTGGGATTACGTTTCCGAGACAAGTTCTTATGTAGTAGTTTTCTTTTAGTTCTTTGTTTTCTTTTATGGGAGGTCCCTTTATCTCACCAAAAAAAAATATTCTTTCAAATATTTTCAGAAATAATAAATTCAGATTATACAATAATATAAAACTTAATTTATAACCTATTCACAAAATTAATCCGATAATAGTGACCTATTCACAAAATTAATCCGATAATAGTGAGACAACAAAAATTGTTATCCCCGATTATTAAAAATAAAAGCACCTCTCTGTAATTAAATCGTTAGAAAACAACGAACGGCTGAGATGTGTTAAGAGTACGTAAATACACAACACATGAGCGCAGATGATCTCACCGTAGAATGTAGAAGAACCAGTTACGAGAAATTGCGTCAGATTGCAAAGAGAGAAAGAGAGCCTAAAGGGCTTTTTTTTTTCTTCTTCCAATTTTGTCATCATCGGTGGCGATCGCTTTCTCCATGGATAATCTCAGATTTCACGATGGTAACATCTTCAATCTCCTCCACACAAGGTCCCAGGACCCGGGTCATGTACGTTACCTCAACCTCTGCGTTCGTCTCCCATTGGAATTTGGATTTTTTGCTTTTCTTTCTCATTATTATTATTGCTAGGGTTTTAGGTACAGTGCGAGACTTTGATTCTCGTAACATATATATACTTCAATTCCTTAGTAAAGAAAGACTTTGTTCAAATTCTTGCTTTCTAGGAGGTTGATCAAAGAATGCAATTACACTCTTCCTTGGTTCGGAGACTTTCTCAGGAAGAGGAAATGGAGGTACGATTTAGTTTAATTGCTGCTGAAGGCCCTTGACTATGTCTATCCGTGTATTCTTCTCTTATGATGTTTATTGTTTGTGGCAGGGACATCAAGGCTGTGTTAATGCTCTGGCTTGGAACTCTAATGGCTCACTCTTGATTTCTGGATCAGATGATTTAAGGGTATTTTTATTTTCCTTTTATATACCAGCTTAGCACCTCTTCCTTTCGTTGTTGTTGCATCACTCAGTTTTATTTTTTACACTTGTGTAGTTCAGATAAATTGGAGTTTTGGGTAGTCAAGTCTTTGCATCAGTTAGTTGAGCTTGTTTGGTTTGATTAAGAAGTATCTATATTCTATAGTGATGGTTACATCCTCCAAAAACTATATCGTCTACGTAGTGTTTCACCGTTTGCTGTTATAGCTAGTTTGGGTGAGAGTATTAAAGAAGTCCAATTGAGCATCGAATTTCTCTAGAAATTTATATCTTCTTTTTAATTTGCAGATCAATATTTGGAATTACTCCAGTCGGAAGCTTTTGCATTCTATAGATACAGGGCATACTGCCAACATATTCTGTACGAAGTTTGTCCCTGAAACCTCTGACGAGCTTGTGGTATCTGGTGCTGGAGATGCTGAGGTATATAAAACTACTCCTTTGGGTTGTGCTCTTTAAGGTTTGTATGGAATTGATAATCTTATTTTTCTTCTGGGGTGTGTGCGTGTATGTTTCTTATCTTGTAGGTTAGGCTATTCAACCTATCCCGTTTAAGCAGTAGAGGGGATGATGACAATGCTATTACTCCATCAGCATTGTACCAATGTCACACACGAAGAGTGAAAAAACTAGCTGTAAGAACCTCTTAATCAGTATTTGGGTCTTGCATATTGAGCTGTTTGTTTATTTAGCAGAGGTTTTTACCACCGTGTAGGTTGAACCTGGTAACCCCAATGTTGTATGGAGTGCTAGTGAAGATGGGACTTTACGGCAGCATGATTTCCGAGAGTCCACCTCTTGTCCTCCTCCTGGATCCGCTCACCAAGAATGCCGCAGTGTTCTGGTAATATCCAAAACTCCGGTTACATTGTTTTAGTTAAGGGTCTGTTTGTCTAGTACTTCCATCTTGGCTTTAACTTTCTCCAAAACAATATTTTGATACCTTTCTAGTGTCTATGATCAAAATTCTTTAGCATTTTTTTTCCACTTTAGATTGTCAGCTATGAGTTTCTAACAGAGTGCCATATTCTTGTATACTCCCCTTGTATTTTCCATATATTTATATATTAGATGTCTTGTGTGGGTGTTTGAATATCATACGAGCTTTATCTGGATTCTTTGCTAGATGTATATATAATTATATGGTGTGGCTCTTATGAAAAATTTCTTGTGCAAATTAAAGTTGTTGATAGCTCTGAATTTTGCAGCTTGATCTGCGCAGTGGTGCCAAAAGAGCACTAGCTGACCCTCCTAAGCAAACACTCTCCCTGAAGTCTTGTGATATAAGTGCCACAAGACCACACCTACTTCTTGTTGGTGGAAGGTATTGGCCTCCATGTTTGTGGATTAGAGCTCTCTCCTTTTCTCTTAATTAACTTGTTGCTCTTTTTTCCTCTTTGGCAGTGATGCATTTGCTCGTTTGTACGATAGAAGGATGCTCCCACCGTTGACATCAAGTCGGAAAAGGATGCCTCCACCTCCATGTGTCAATTACTTCTGTCCCATACATCTTTCTGAACGTGTTAGTTTAATCTGATTAATATTAATATACTCTACTAGTTCTACACTGCTGTGGTAAAATTGTGTTCTTTGTCAAAGCTTTTCCCAAGCTCACTGTCTGCTACATCTTAAATCATTTCAGGGGCGAACAAATTTGCACCTAACACATGTTACTTTTAGTCCTAATGGCGAAGAAGTTTTGCTCAGTTACAGCGGGGAGCATGTCTACCTGATGGATGTGAATAATGGTACAGTTGAGATGCTTGCTGCTTAAAGCTTAAAGTTACCTACTTAGTTTACAATTTTTTTTCGCATTGAAAATGTCAGTTTTTCTAACATTTTGCTATCTTTTTAAGCTCAATGTCTGTTGATTCATTCCTTTGTTTGTGACTTGTAGGCACGGGAATTATGCAATACACACCAGGGAATGTAGATAACTTTTTTTCTTTCAGTAACGCCCTCCACAATGTAGAATCTCCACCTCAGGTTTCCGTCACTCCTCAAAGTGGCTTTCACAGAAATAACAATTCTGCAACGGTTCGCACCTCCCTTTGTATTTGTTCCATAAGGTGACCTTGTCATTCTATTTGCTTAATGCATCTGACTCCTTTCTTTTCAGGTTAAGAAGTGCACCGAATTGGTAGAAATTGCCAAAATGTCTTTAGAAGAGGGTACAGATGTTTTCTATGCAATTGAGGCAGCTAATGAAGTTCTGGATGCTCATTCTAATGATATAGAGTCCGCGCTAAGGCATGAATGCCTTTGTACTCGTGCTGCATTGTTGCTCAAGGTCCTTTAGAACTGGTGTCTATAACTAGCTTGAATCCCTACATCCTCCCTGATAACCACAGTCAGCTGATTCCTTTATTTTCCAGAGGAAGTGGAAGAATGATGCTCATATGGCCGTAAGAGATTGTCAAAATGCTCGGAGAATTGATGCTTCATCTTTTAAAGCTCATTACTACATGTCTGAAGCGCTGCATCAAGTAAATTCATAGCTCTGATCACAGTTAATTTAGTTTACTATTTGACAGAGATGATTCTGCAATAAGCATTTATTTTAGCCGCCCTTCTATTTCATGTACTAATGTGCTTTCACGCAGTTGGGAAGATGTAAAGAAGCCTTAGATTTTGCCACTGCTGCACAAANCCTTTGTTTGTGACTTGTAGGCACGGGAATTATGCAATACACACCAGGGAATGTAGATAACTTTTTTTCTTTCAGTAACGCCCTCCACAATGTAGAATCTCCACCTCAGGTTTCCGTCACTCCTCAAAGTGGCTTTCACAGAAATAACAATTCTGCAACGGTTCGCACCTCCCTTTGTATTTGTTCCATAAGGTGACCTTGTCATTCTATTTGCTTAATGCATCTGACTCCTTTCTTTTCAGGTTAAGAAGTGCACCGAATTGGTAGAAATTGCCAAAATGTCTTTAGAAGAGGGTACAGATGTTTTCTATGCAATTGAGGCAGCTAATGAAGTTCTGGATGCTCATTCTAATGATATAGAGTCCGCGCTAAGGCATGAATGCCTTTGTACTCGTGCTGCATTGTTGCTCAAGGTCCTTTAGAACTGGTGTCTATAACTAGCTTGAATCCCTACATCCTCCCTGATAACCACAGTCAGCTGATTCCTTTATTTTCCAGAGGAAGTGGAAGAATGATGCTCATATGGCCGTAAGAGATTGTCAAAATGCTCGGAGAATTGATGCTTCATCTTTTAAAGCTCATTACTACATGTCTGAAGCGCTGCATCAAGTAAATTCATAGCTCTGATCACAGTTAATTTAGTTTACTATTTGACAGAGATGATTCTGCAATAAGCATTTATTTTAGCCGCCCTTCTATTTCATGTACTAATGTGCTTTCACGCAGTTGGGAAGATGTAAAGAAGCCTTAGATTTTGCCACTGCTGCACAAAATCTGAACCCATCAGATGCCGATATAGTGGCAAAGGTGGAGAGCATTAAAAGGGATCTTCAAGCAGGTTTGTGACAACTGACGTATGTCTTTCCTGCAGATAAACTGCTTAGTAACAGTAATATTTCACTTTTCATGCTGTTACCGTTTTCCACATCGAGCTAGAATAGAAGAATCGTTAACATATATTCGTAGAATCATCTTTAACTCCATCTGGCTTCTCTTTCTTCCTTTAATTTTTTGTCCAGAACAATATAGTATTGTCTATGTGTCTGATGTTTGTTCTGTTGATTGGAAAGTGTATCGAAGTAACACATGTAGAGCTCTTTTCTTTGGCTTGGGGGATCTTTACATTCCCAAGGAGTATTTCTGTGCTTAAAAGCTTTCATGATTCAGGCAAGGAATTTTCTTTTCACATTTTAATGCTCTTGTACTTGTCTTTTGTTTGACAAATCAGCTGGAACTGAGAAAAATGAAGAGACGGGAGCTGGAACCACTAGAGTACTTTCTTTGAGTGACATACTTTATAGATCAGAGGCCAACAGTGACAGTTCACATGATATGTCAAGATCCGAAAGAGAAGACTCTGATTATGACGAGGAATTGGAATTGGATATTCAAACTTCCTTGTCTGATGATGAAGGACGAGATCCAGACTCGAATTCTATGCGTGGCAGTCTCAACCTACGAATTCATAGAGTAGGTGATGATAAACCGATGGAAAATACAGTTGATAATGCCTCCTCAGGAACTGCATCGTCATCTCAAAATGATAGAACGTCTTATCAGGTAAGTTATAGGATTATGGATTGGTGATTCTTTAAGTGAAACAAATTGAGCACATTGAATGCGTTTTTTTAAGTTAGTACTTGGCTTCTTTTAAGCTGTGTCATACCCTTCCTTAATTTGATATATAACTTCTACACCATTGGATTCTCGGTGATTATAGCCAGAGGGAGCCATTGATATGAAGCGTAGATATGTTGGCCACTGTAATACCGGGACTGATATTAAGCAGGCCAGTTTTCTTGGTCAGAGAGGTAAGTTTCTTAGGGTTGCAACATTTATGTTATCCCAGTGTATGAGAAAGAAGCCGTTTACAAAATTTGAAACGTCAATGACTCTCGGTGAACATTTTCTTACCAAATTTCAGGTGAATATATTGCAAGCGGAAGCGATGATGGTAGGTGGTTTATATGGGAGAAACAGACGGGAAGGCTTATGAAAGTGCTACTTGGCGATCAAGCAGGTTAATTTCTTTATCACGCTTATCCATTACCTAAGTATTTTTTTTTTTCCCCAATTTTCAGTGAATTTCGTTTAGTTGGCTAAAAGAATAAGCCTTTGTTTCTAGTTGTGAACTGCATCCAATGTCACCCAATTGATAGTGTTGTGGCGACGAGTGGAATTGATAATACAATAAAGGTAAGAAAGGGTACAAAGCTATCTTGAGGGTTTGGTTTAGTTTCATGTAAGATCTCTTACATTAACATTTGCTAATAAAAATGTGTCTGAAGATATGGAGCCCAACCGCAGCAGTCCCATCAATTGTAGCGGGTGGATCAGCTGGACCTGCAACGGCCAATGTGGTGGAAGTAATGGAGATTAATCAACAGAAGCTAAGCCACAGTCGAGAGAATCCCCTGTAAGTTTTCTGTGATGAGGGGTTTGAGTTAATATTAAAACTCCATGCGGTTTAAGAGATCACAAAGTTGATTTGGTGATTTGTTGTTGTGCATTGATATAATTCACTTTCAGATCTGTGGAGCTTCTGCAAAGGTTTAGGATGCAAGAATTGGCAGAAGGAAACTTTCACCCATTTGAATGTACTCAGAGCTAAAGCAGGAGGAAAGTGTGTATAGGTAAAAATAAGCTTTTGCTTTGTGAAGGTGATGTTGGAATAACAATGTCTTTGAAATATGAATAATGAATGAATAAAATAGTGTTTGATTAGGTTTCAAATGTAGCAAAAGCTTTCTGTCTGTAAAAACTCATGCATAGCCTCCTTCCAAGCTCTCTCTTTTTTTTTTTTTTTTTTCGTGTTGTACAGTTCGATATTGGCTTCTTTTGACTGTGAAAATTAGTGAAAATGTCAACCTTTTTTTCTTTCTTTGAAGTTACATTCATTGTTTGACGTTTCTGTTTTCTTTTGGAGACAGCACACGAGGGTCAAGGGGTTTGTGTGCCCAGTGTCGTATTTTTTTTTTTTTTTTTACGTTTATAATTATTGATTTTTAAATGCTGTTATTAATGGGTTAGTAAAATATTAATTCCTGATCAGTAGATCTTAAAACATTCCTTGGTGAACACAAAAGAAATCCCTACTTTGAAGAAAGTGACATACCAAAATCACGATTAGCTAAAAGTATTTTTGTTCTAATAATAGATTCACAACGAAAATATTTTGTATCTTTATAACACCAAAAATAATTGTTGGGTTCAGGATACATTGTTTATTGAGCCTCACAAAATGTGTAGAACGTTTTAAAGTTCCTTTTGGTTGAGACTTTATAAAGTTTCTTATCTGTATATATTGGAAGAGATGTCTCCTTTTATTTTTAAGCAGAACATTTTAAGCGATGTCAAATTTTATTTTCGATATCAAGAGGCATGTGGTAAAGTATATTATGCATGAACCTTATCATACATGCATAATAAAATCTAATTTTGATCCTTTAGCAAGATATAAATCATTTTGTATATAGATTTTTAGATTTTTTTATAACTTAGAATTTTCATAGCCTGCCCACCAGAAACTTAATTTGTATGCTTAAAATTAAAACTTAATGAAATGATTTAAAACTACAAAAAAAAAAAAAAAAAAGAGTTTAAAATTTAATATACGAAAGGAGTTGGGTGGAACCACCACAATAAGATGAGGGGGACAAAAGGTATTATTAGACCGTTGGAGAGAATTATTGACATTATTTTAAGGTAGTTTTGTCAATAATGTGATAAACCTATTCCTTTCTCTCCGACGATATTATTCGAGAAAATATATTTCTTTAATAGAAGATTACAGAAATCGTCGCATTATATTTAACCGAATAAGTATTTAATGATAATAAAAGTTTAGGTTTTGACACATATCATGTTTTTGATTCAGAAAGTTTGATAGTATCTTGTAAACTTAAGCTCTTTATTATTGATTGAACACTCTATTTTTCCCTACATATTTGGCTACAATAAATTAGAATTCTACAATTACATATATAGTAAACGATTTACTAAGAAATAAGACCTAATTTTAGCAAATTAATTAACAAATTAAGAAGTTTGGGGAAAAAAAATAAACAAATTAAAGAGGAAAAAGATTCAAAAGAAATTATTGTCCTGAATCCTTTTCTTAAGAATAAATAATCTAGCAAACAATTTACACCATGTACAAAAAATAGAAAAGGTAAAAAAAAAAAAAAAAAATAAGTATCAAACACTATAACATAAAACATTAACATTTGCCAGCACCACTAGTAAAAGTAACTGCAAACATTTAATTTTGTATAAATATATATAGTATATATTTAATAATTAAATAATTTTTTACATATTATAGAAAAGTTACGTATTGCGGTGTGACATGTGATCGCCTGATCAAGTTAATATAAAAAGAGGACACCACGTAACTGTGTTGTTTATCTCCTCTTTGTTATTCACTTCATCGTCATCTTCTTCATCTTCCTCTCCCAAATAAGCTCCATGGAATTACTCTACTTCACCTACGACAATAATATCTTCTCATGTACTAACCAAACCTCTTGGTTCAACACCACCTTCTCTTAACCCTCTCCTCTCTACTATATCACCTTCTTCTTCTTCTTTTTTTTTTTCACTTGAGACTAAAGACGAAACCTATATATAATCCAATGGAGGAAGAACGGAGAATCTTGTTCGGAAAGTACGAGATGGGAAGACTACTAGGCAAAGGAACCTTCGCTAAAGTCTACTACGGCAAAGAGATAACAACCGGCGAGTGCGTCGCCATCAAAGTCATCAACAAGGATCAAGTAATGAAGAGACCAGGCATGATGGAACAAATCAAACGAGAGATCTCAATCATGAAGCTCGTTCGTCATCCAAACATCGTCGAGCTAAAAGAAGTCATGGCTACGAAAACGAAGATCTTCTTCGTCATGGAGTTCGTTAGAGGCGGCGAGCTTTTCTGCAAAATCTCCAAAGGTAAGCTTCACGAAGACGCTGCTCGCAGATATTTCCAGCAGTTAATCTCAGCCGTTGATTATTGCCACAGCAGAGGCGTCTCTCATCGCGATCTGAAACCTGAGAACCTTCTCTTAGACGAGAACGGAGATCTGAAAATCTCGGATTTCGGATTGTCCGCTTTGCCTGAACAGATCCTCCAAGACGGATTGCTTCACACGCAGTGCGGAACTCCGGCGTACGTTGCGCCGGAGGTTTTAAGGAAGAAAGGTTACGACGGAGCCAAAGCTGATATATGGTCATGCGGCGTCGTTTTGTATGTTCTCCTCGCCGGTTGTTTGCCGTTTCAAGACGAGAATCTTATGAACATGTACCGGAAAATCTTCAGAGCTGATTTCGAGTTTCCGCCGTGGTTTTCGCCGGAATCTAGGAGGTTGATTTTGAAACTCCTCGTCGTAGATCCAGATCGACGGATCTCGATCCCGGCGATTATGAGAACCCCTTGGCTCCGTAAAAACTTCACCCCGCCGTTAGCTTTCAAAATCGAAGAACCGATCTGTTCTCAGAGCAGCAGCAACAACAGCGGAGGAGGAGACGAAGAAGAAGAAGACGGAGATTGGGAAAATCAAACAGAGCCGGTCTCGCCTAAATTCTTCAACGCTTTCGAGTTCATCTCCTCGATGTCTTCCGGATTCGATCTGTCGAGCTTGTTCGAGAGCAAGAGGAAGGTTCAATCGGTGTTCACGTCGCGGTCTTCGGCGACGGAGGTGATGGAGAAGATCGAAACGGTTACGAAGGAGATGAACATGAAAGTGAAGATCACCAAGGATTTCAAAGTGAAGATGGAAGGTAAAACGGAAGGGAGAAAAGGAAGGCTTTCGATGACGGCGGAAGTGTTCGAAGTAGCGCCGGAGATATCGGTGGTTGAGTTCTGCAAATCGGCGGGAGATACGTTGGAGTACGATAGGTTATACGAAGAACAAGTACGGCCGGCGTTAAACGACATCGTCTGGTCTTGGCACGGCGATAATAACAACAACGCTTCTCCCAAAGATTCTTGACCGGTTCTTGAGTTAACCGGTTTCCGGTTCTTGAGTTAACCGGTTTCCGGTTATTGTAGTATAAGAAGAAACTGTTACATTGAACCTAAAATTTTTCTTTGGTTTAATAAAGTTTTGGTTTTTGTTGTCTTTACATTAAAATTAATTTGGGATTATATTATATTAGTCGACAAATTAGAAAGTGTTACGTTGAGTCTTGTTGGTTTAGAAGTTAGCCACGTGTAGTGTCTTACAGACTTCGAAAAGATCGACACTTCTGTTACCAGGTCAAAATCATTGAAGAATATTATTTCGAGTTAGTGGAGAGGAGGACAAAGTCGCAACAAATTAAAATTTTATTTATCCGACGACTTTTTTTGTGATTAATCAATCTACGACATGTCTAACTTCAATTTGTAGTTGGGCATAATCGTGAGATAGGGATAAAAAGTGATTGGTGTGATGAAGATCATGTTAATCTGAATTTTCTGTATAAATGAGATTGTTTAGTGTTACCAAAAAGACACGACTACATCTTTCTACGGAATTCTAAGAAACCCAATCGTGTTAAGAATTAGTGGCGTATAAGTTGATACTGAGTTACGTGACAGAAAAATCCCCAAAGAAGTTAAAATGAATACAAACAAAAACAAGGATTAAGGTCAAGATAACAAGAGAAATGAGGTTCACCAGATAACAAGAGAAATGAGGTCCACTGAGTGTAATAAAAAACAATTTAAATTAAAAAAAAAAAATGATGGAGCCTTTCACCATAGTTAATATCCGACCAATAATCTAAAAAAAGCATTAACCAGTGGTAGCTAACATGGGATTTTAGGACAAGAATTGTGTCAAAGTCAGAAAGTGACTCAACCATCAAATAGGATATTATTATTATATCGAGAATGAAAGGAGAGTTTTTGGATTAGATTAGATTAGATCTAACTATTTTTGGAGAAGAGGAAACACCAATGAGGTTATTACTGGTATGTGTTTGTGTCAATTTATGTTTGGTCATAAAAAGTGGAGAATGACATTTTGGAACAATGTAAGTTACATAACATGTAACAGATGTTGCAGCGCCTAAGGAGGATGTCATGACATGTGGGGTCCTCCCATGTTCCAAAAATTCACATCCAAGTGCAATCCACTAGTATTTGATTTGATGTTTGGATATATTGAATTGAACATTGATATTTTAGAGAACATCTGAAACGAGAAGCATACCAAACACTTACACAATATCTAGATTTCAAATATTACAAAACTTCAGTAACACTTATTTTTTGGGTTTTGCAACGCAAAGGCACCAATGTATTGTCTACCTCAATCTGCTGCAACATTTTACTTGAAAGTTTCCCTGGTATTTGATAACCAATATCCTCACAATACAAAAAAAGAAAAACAGACGACTCTTTTGCTAATGTTTTGGTCCAGCTCAGGTGGTAGTCATGTTCAGCTTGTTGACCCAGTAGCCAAGTTGCTCAGCTACACAGTTTGATCCAGTTGACCCATAGGAACTGAATTTATTGACTGAATTTTCGACGCCCAGATATCCAAACACATCTTCTTCGAACACAGGGCTCAACTTTCTCATCTCTTCAAGACTTAAGTTCTGAAGTTCACAGCCTCTTGAGACGCAAACTCCAACTAGTTTCCCAACTACGTCATGAGATGACCTAAAAGGCATCCCCTGAGTATCAACAAAAAAAGAAGAAGACAGTATTTATCTTTCTGACTCTAGATACAAAATGAAAGATTTTGATAAATTTAAACTGACATTTACCTTCTTCACAAGGTAATCGGCCAGAGTTGTGGCGTCAAGGTGTCCCGCGGGGAGACTTTTTTTAATTCTCTCTTGGTTGAATGTTACATTCTGGGCAAATTCTGCAGAGACATCTATCATCGCCATTATTGTCTTGGTACTATCGAACATCGGTTCTTTATCTTCTTGGAAATCTCGGTTGTAAGCAAGTGGAAGTCCTTTGCACAGGGTCAGGACAGTGACCAAATCGCCTATGACTCTTGCAGATTTCCCTCTGTCAAGTTCCATTGGGTCTGGATTCTTCTTCTGTGGCATTATACTGCTTCCAGTTGAGACGGAATCGCTTGGAATCATGAAACCAAACTCTTCGGATGCCCAAAGAACCCACTCTTCTCCCAGCCGTGACAGGTGAATGCCTGTGTTGGAATTTGCATATAAGAACTCCAACACATAGTCTCGATCTGAAACTGCATCGATGCTATTTCAAATAAAGAAGAAAAAAAACTTACTAAATTAGAAACCGTAAACCTACAGAGAAAGACATATTACTAGAGAGAGAGAGAGTTGATGCAGCCAATACAAGAACTAGGAACATACCTGTTTCTCATTGGTTCGGTAAACCCAAGAGCATTTGCAGTCATAAATCTATCAATAGGTAGACCAGTTCCAGCCAAAGCACAAGCTCCTAGGGGGGAGAAATTTAGCCTTGCTCGACAGTCCATATAACGACCAGCATCACGTTCGAGCTGCCATACATGAACAAAGTACCAGTCAAGAAAGTAAAATCCTAATAAGAAGATAGTGCGAAAGTAAACTGTAAGAACCCTTTGATGTTCTGAGGCAGGAAAAGACTAATTGGTAACTAGGTATATATAAGATGATTGTGTGAGAGAGATCTCAGAAAATGTAAGAACCTATGATGGTTTAAGGCACAGACTAATCAATGCAGAATTATAAAGGAAGACCTAATCACCAGAAGATAAACTTCGTAAAAACAAATTATGGTTAAAAATTGCTGCTGGCTGCAGCTAAATATGACTATAACACATAGCCTCACCAGAAAACAAAACAAAAAGGGACTCAAAAAGGAAAACTAAAGAAGGAAATCCAAACCTGCTCCACAAAAGTTAAGAGGACATGGGGTAGCAAAACAGGCTGTGCTCTTTGAAGATGAGTATATCCAGGAACAATCAACGCCTCATTCTTCAAAGCCAATGCAACAAGTGATGTCTGAAGATTTCTGATCTTAACAATGATCGTGTCGATAGCCTCACGGCACCAAAGCTTGAAATCAGTAGCACACTGATCATTTCTGCTCCGTGCTGTGTGAAGTTTCTTTGCAGGTTCACCAATAAGATCAGTAAGAGCTGCTTCAATGTTCATATGCACATCTTCTCGATCTGTCCTCCACTCAAACTTACCAGCTTCAATCTGCCTCTCGATATCATCAAGACCTTTCAATATGGCATCCCTGTCGCTATCAGTTATTAGGCCCTGCAATAACAAACCATTGGGATTGTCCTGACTTTAGCATGACTTAGAAGAAAGATATCAAATCAAACATAACGCAGCAAAGGAGCTCTCATCTCCAACAAACAATCACCTCTGTTACTCAACCCCAGATCAAAACTAACCCAATTCGAATAAAATCTACAGATGAAGTTATAGCAATGCATGAAGTTAAAACCTGGTGAGCGAGCATTGTAGCATGAGCTTTGCTACCCATAATGTCCTGCTTGTAGAGAACTTTATCGAATGAAATTGACTCAGTGAACATCTCCACCTTCTCAGTGACACTCTCTTCGAACCTTCCGCCCCATAGCTTGGCCTCCTTAGAGGCCGTGTCGTCATCGTGGCTCATTGAACGCAACGGCGGCAGACTCCGTGACTTGTTGCTTCCCGCCGGGAGAAAAGAGATGGAACGGTGTGTGGAGGAGGTAGGAGTGGAACGCGACGGAGATAAGAGTAGACTCTGTGAGAAAGAGAGATCAACTGCTCCCATTTCGTGGAGGAGTGAGAAGAAGAAGAAGAAGGGTTTCGGAGGTCCAAGTGGGTGTGTTTACGGGAGGCGACAACAGTCAGATACCTAACTGGTATGGTCAAAGAAAATAGTTTATTTTAACCGGTCTGATTTGACGAAATTGAAATCATTCCGTTTGGTTTAACACGGTTTAGGTAACCCTCTTCGGCTATTTCTAATTTTCTTGTTAAAAAAACCTTAACTATTTGAATGGGGGAGCTTAGTTAGAGCTTTAACAATTTGATAGTCCACTAAATCGAACTTGACGAATTCCATCTAAATAATGAAAAAAACATTTCAAAGCGCAATCACAACTTCTGAATCACTCTCAACTTAGCACTCCTGGCTCTGCGATTCAGTTTCTCCTCTTCCTCTGAAGGCGTTATTGGTCTCTTTGTCAGTATCACTCCTTTCGACGCAGTTACTGTCTGCTTGATCCATGCTTCTTTGTCTTTCAACTCCTTATCTATACTTTCTTCGATTTGCCTTTCCGGTTTTACAATAATACTTCTCTCTCCGTTGATCTCTTCTCTTTGAAATCCTAAGATGTCGAGGAACGTTTGTTTAACAACCCGATCCTCCAGACTGTGAAAGGAGATGACTGCTAGTCTTCCACCTGGAGACAGAACATCGAACGACGAGTATAGTGAGTTTTGTAGCGTCTTGAGTTCATCGTTCACTGCAATCCTTAGGCCTTGAAACACACGTGTTGCTGTTTTTATCCAACCTTGTCTGCCTCCTATAGCATTTCAAACGGAAGTCGAATTAATAAAAGATTAAAAGGATTATCATTCACACATACTCATTCTTTTGTTTTCCTATACCTGGCAAACCAAATCTTTGACTAGGAACACTAATTGGAAATTCTCATTGAGATGCAAATGCAAATCATGAAATCTCAAGATAGATTACGGACATCTAAGTCATATACAGATATATCATATGATATATATACCTCTGCTTCCTGGTGACACATTCCGAATGAGATCAACTAGTTCCCCAGTAGAATGTAACCCGCCATTAAGTCTAGCCTTAACAATTCTATTCTGAAGTGAATACCAGTTGCTTTCTTCGCCATAGTCCCGTAGGATTCTCCCAAGTTCAGATTCTGGCCAAGAATTCACTATATCTTCTGCTGTTAGACTCCCCTGTCACATGTTAGTGGACAAGGTTAGGAAAAACTTCAGCATAGATTCCAAGAGATTCAAAAACCCTCAGGTTCATTCTACTGCAAGTACCCCCTCACCTGAGGATCCATGCGCATATCAAGAGGCCCCTCTTGAAGAACGCTAAACCCTCTATCAGGATTGTTTACCTGCCATGCACAAGGTTGTAAAGAGCGTAAGTGAGTGGTGTCAACAACATCAATACAAGGAAACAGAAACAAATTGCTTGTGAAAATCACAAATTTAACCTGCATAGATGACATTCCAAGGTCCATAAGAATACCATCGACACCTACATCTAACAACTCCGGTTGAGTATCAGCAATCACAGATTTGATGTATTTGAAGTTCTTCAAAACAATAGACGCCTTCAAAGTTGGATGCATGAGAGAATCAATATGAAAGTGACCCAGTTTTCTAGCCACAGGATCAACATCCATTCCAATAAAATGCTTCAATTCAGTGTGGCTTTGAATAATCTGAAATGGAAACTTACAACATTCACAGTCCATTTACACATGCAAACAATAGCAACTAAACATCTAAAGCATACAAGTTTGTTCATCAAACCTAATAATCTAATTCCTCAAGATCCTATGCAACAGTTTGTTCAAGATTAGGAGGAACTTACAGAAGATGAATGACCAGCTGCACCAAGAGTACAATCAACGAAACTTCGCAATCGAACGGAAGAGAAAACGTCGACAACTTCGCCGAGCATCACAGGCACATGTGAGGAGGGGACTTCGCCATCGTCGGCGAGCTCATACTCTCTGCTCGACCTTGTCCTCCGCTTTTCCTTATTCACCACTGCTTCCGCCGTCGCTTTTTCCACCTCAATCTCTTTCCTCCTCTTCCTCTTATCTTTCTCCTTCTTCTTCGTCTCGCTCGAATTGAGATTCCCCGAAATTACATTGATACTACGCCGAGGAGCGCGTAACAGAATCTTGCTATTGTTGCTCGCGAGAATCGAAGAGCATAGAAACAGCTGCTTAGCCCTAATCACTCCCGCCATTCCCGTTTCTTCTTCTCATGCCTTCTCTTTCGCCATTGTTGAGGTTTATCAGAAAGAGCTAATTCGACTGGTTTGGTCAATCACAAATCTCTCTCACTCCCGAGAGAGAGAAGACTCTGGTTTTTTTTATTTTTCTAAGTTTGGGCCTTTAAAAATATGGGCCGGCCCATTAGTACTGGAAAACAACATCCTTTTCGCTTTCTAAGCAGCGGAATGCGCGTGGTTTCTTTGCCCTAGAACCGGCAAGAAGTTAAAAGGAAAACGCTCGTTCCTCGGTGGTGAAACGGCGGTTGTAAATCGACATCGACGCCGGAACTGCGTCGACGAACTCACCGCACTGTGGTTATTTTCCCGTTCACTGTCAATCTCACGGTGAAATTTTCAATTTTTTCGATATGCCGCCTCCAGGTAATTTGTTTTTTTCGATTGAATTTTTTTTTTTTTTTTTTTTCCAGTCAGTTTGATTTGGTTCATCCCCATGAAAATTGTCTCCGTGTCCGAGCAAAAACCAGTAATGTGATAACATTGTGATGGTTTTGATTTCTGTAGAAATATCAAAAAGGGTTCTAGACGCGAAACTTGAAGCTTGCAAATTCGCATTCACGAAGCTAAGTGCGGTTAAAACAACGAGAATGAAGAATTATAAGCAACTGCGTACTCTGCTTATGTTGAAAGAAATATCTCGACGTGGTGCTGATCGTGACTTTCTTAAAGTATGTTAGTCTGAGCTTATTAGTAATGTCTTTTATATCTTTATTTGCTTTTGCACCCTTAACGCCCAAAGTTATGTTCTTTGCTTCATCAGGATCCGGAGAATAGTGTAACTCGAATCCTGTGTTCGGTTTTAAAGCAAGTGGTAAGTATATACTACATCTTTATGATGTCTTTAGAGTTAATGGTGGAGCAGTAAATGTGAAAATTTTTGAATTGTTTTGTGCAGGTGAGTAACTCAGACCGTTCTTTAAAGTCTCTTCGTGGGTTTCACTATGAGACATTGGATGATCAAGAGAAGCAACAGGTGACTAGGATGATATCAAGTGTACAAGGAACGAGTAGTAGAAAATACGAACCTGAAACTGTTGATCATCTTGATGACATGACTGAGCCAATGGAGATGGAGATTTATTTGGGGAACGGAGATGATTCTGTGGGTGGGGATTTTGGTGACATTATTTTGGAGCCAATCTCATGGCCTTTGGTGTCACGACTAACTCTTGAATGGGTTGAGACTTTGATGGGTTTGCTAAATCAGTTCACATGGAAGAACTCTGTTTCTGAGTTTCCTATGGTCTTACCACATACTGTGGCTGTTTCTTTGGTGGATTGTGCTTCACAGATTCTAAACAAAGAATCCAATTGCGTTAAAATCAATAGTGAGAATTCTAGAGTGATTGTGGTTGGGGATCTCCACGGTCAGTTACACGATCTCCTCAAAATCTTTGATCAATCAGGCAGGCCTTCACAGAATCAGTCGTTTGTGTTCAACGGTAATTATATTGGTCGCGGTTCTTGGAGCCTAGAAGTGTTCTTGGTTCTCTTAGCTTGGAAGGTACATATGTATACTTTTTTCCTTTTATCTTATTAGATTGTTTGTGATGGAACGCTAGTTCAAGTGTTAGGCCTCTCCCGTGTTTTGTCTTTTAAACTATAAAAACACTATTTTCTGTGCTTAAGCATTGTTAATGTTGAAGGCATTAGATTTGTTTTCAGTAATCACAAATAGTGTATTCAACATGAGTTTGCTTAATATTAACATGAAAGCATTAGATTTAAGGCCCTAGATATGTTTTCTTTCACTTTATCTGTTTAACTGTCTTAATTCATAATTGTTCCCATCTGATCGATACTTGCTGTTTCTAACTACAGATTCTGATGCCTAAGAATGTAGTTTTACTTCGAGGAAGCTCTGAAACAAGAGTTTCTGCAGAAGAGCTTGATTTCTTGAAAGAAATATGTGTCAGGTATGGTGAGCATGGTCCGATGCTGTACTCCAAGTGTATCGATTGTTTTAAGATGTTACCTTTGGCATCGGTCATATCAAATAGCGTCTACGCAACTCATGGAGGTCTCTTTCAAAGTTCTCGAGTCCAAGAAGACACTGTGAATCCGTCTTTGTTGTTGGGTTCTTTAGAGGAACTTGACAAGATTGAGAGGAGACAAATTGGTGATAACGATGACGAGAATATAACTCTTAACCATGTTTTATGGTCATGTCCGTGGATGGCTGATGGTCTGAGCGAAAGCAATTACAAGGGTCTTCTTTGGGGAGCTGATTGCACCGAGACTTTTCTAAAACAGTCTAACTTAAAGGTAAGTGTAAAACTTTGGGTTAAAAGCGTCTCCTTATCTTATTCCAGTTTGTTTATTTATGTAGA
Source organism: Camelina sativa (assembly GCF_000633955.1). Classification (NCBI taxonomy): domain Eukaryota; kingdom Viridiplantae; phylum Streptophyta; class Magnoliopsida; order Brassicales; family Brassicaceae; genus Camelina; species Camelina sativa. The sequence goes on along the minus strand of NC_025692.1, from coordinate 530,819 downwards.
TTGTATCTGTTTGTTTTCCATCTTAGATGATTATAAGATCACATGAAGGCCCTGATGCACGAGCAGATCGAGAAGACATGGGAAACATGCTAAGCGGTTACTCCATAGATCATGAAGTAGAATCTGGAAAGCTTTGCACAATCTTCAGTGCCTCAATGTTCTCACAGGTCATTTCCCTTAGCCTCCTCTTACAACAAACAGAGTCCGACTGCTACCTGTTCCTGTTGTTTTTTAAACTGGTTCTTTTGTTAATTTTCACTTTCAGGGTTCAAGAAGCTATGAAAACGAAGGGGCATATGTTGTTCTTGAGCCTCCCAACTTTACAGAACCCAGATTTGTTTCGTACACAGTCGAAAATGTTCCAAGGGTAAAAAAACTAAAAACGCTGGAAATTTTGAACATTTTGTACCAGTTGTCTTAGGCTTATTCTTGTGTTTTCTTTCATAGTTACAACATCAGAGCATTAATGATAGATCTTCAACTCAACAACAGCAAATGTGGGAGAACAGAACTGGAAACGGTTTTGCATCAATTGGGATTGCTAATCCGCCTTCTTGGACCGTTCCATTGCCAAATGACCCGAGTCAGATCCTTCAGCTTCGAGAGCCTCCTCAAGTATTTGAAGGTCTTCCTCTTCCAGAGAGCATTGAGGTAATAACATAACATAATGAAACATTATTGATCATTGTATGATGATGATGATGATCTTGATTAATGGTTTATGATGAAGATCTTGATTATTTGTATATGATTGCGATGATGGCAGGAGCCTCACAAATCCAACTACGACTACTTGTTTAGACTGATAAGCGCTCTCAAACAGGAGATTCAAACTAGGGTATAAATACATTGTAAACCCCTTTTTTTAGTTTCTTCACAAGCAGGTAATCTCTTGTAAAGAAGACTGACCTGTGGATTTTGTCTTTTGTATATACGCAGGACAACAGAGAGAAGGAATTGGTAAGCCCTGGAGACCAAAGTTCAGAAAACATATTTAATTTTTTAGAAATGTAAAGAATTGGTGATTGAACTAATAAGAGTGTGTTTTGAACAAAACGTAGATGGATCATTTAACGAAGACGAAAGCCACATTGGAGGTGATAAGCCAAATGTCATCTTCGCTCTGACCCATTGAGACTTGAGAACCAACGATTTTGCTTTTTTTTTTTTGGTTTTCCTTTTGTTCTCCATATTAACTTTGTACTGTAAAAATCAACTGTAAAACATTTTCGTCAACTGTAATACATGTTGGTTTAGCTTTTTTTTCGTTACTACAATAGTACTATCAAATTCATTATTTTTCCTCTTTAAGGATTTGTGAAATTTACAAATTGATCTAACTATCAAACAAAGTTATGATCAGCTGCTTACTTCATCGGGAATAAGCTAGGTAAAGGCAGATCCAAAATTGAAAAGATTCTTTATTCAAAACAAAAACAAACACCAACTTGTTTCGAATTTATTATGGTCTTTTTCCAAGGACATTTGGTACTACTCTATAAACGATGGTCTACAAACAGCAATGTCAATATCAATGGCCGGCCAGCCGTTAAAAAAATAAAAAATGTGACAATAATAATATTACTGAATTTGTGTTACTTTATTACCATTTTCTTTTGGTCAACGTTACTCGTTTACCATTTGTGGCTAAAAAAATTCTCAATTGGCTTATGACCTGGTTTGATCATCTTCAAACATACTAGTACTAAATCTAGAGTCTTGAATCTTGACTCTTGACCATAAAATCACTATTTTAAGTATTTAAATCACCATTTGTCAAAAGAAAAAGAAAAAGTGAATGATTTTACCAAATGAGTCATAGATTTTTTATAGTCATGCCAATAATTATATGTAGATTTTATAATTACTAGTATAATAAATTGGGAAAAGGAGAGGTGACTGGCATTAAAAGAGTTACCAAAACAATTCAAAAGTTTCCCTCCAAACGCTTTTTATTGGTTTGTAGATCGAAGAAGTTGAAAGAACACAACACTCTGCCTCTCCTCGTGATTCTCATTAATATCATTCCTCTTTCTCTCTCTCTTTTAAAACTCTATCTCTCTCTGTCTTCTTCTCTTTACCGATTGATCTCGGAGGTGAAATATTCGAATCGTCCGATGGATGACGGTGGTGGAGTGGGAGCAGGATGCATCCGGATCAGATGTCCTTCGCCACGGAGAATCGTATCTCGATGGTTCTCCCCACATGAGAGAAAGGTCAAAGGAAAGAAGACGGCTACGGCTGAAGCACGCGTGTCACCCTGTGATGATGTGAGGATCAAAACTTGCTCTGAGGATGATGTTCATCTTGGCCAATCCTCAGATTCGACGCCACGTACGATCGATTCTTCCGGTAAACACATGAATAATCTTTCATTTCACTTTGCAAGATTACTGATTTGAATGATTCAATCTATTAACAAAACTGTTTAAGATGCCAATTTGACTGATCAGTTTATTATGATTGTCTGTCAATTGTGTTTGTGACATATCTTTTGGTCTATATTAGAATTGCAAAGGAGGGAATTTTTGTTTAGTATTGGAGTGAGTTGTTATCTGCTGCATCTGATCGCTACTGGTAGAGAAGAGATTCACAAGATCGTTGAGCTACAGAACGATTTAGAGAAGGTTTTGGAACGTCGGAACGAAGAACTAAGGCGGAAACAGCAAGAGTTTGTCGAGTTACGTAACGATATAGAGAAGTTTCTAAAGTTTCACAAGGATGATTTAAGGCGAAAACAGCTAGGGTTTCAGTTTGGGAAGCAAGAGAGAAGTGAAACATCTGCTGCTTATTCTACCATTAGTGAAGTTGTAGATGGCCCTGAGTCTTCTACTACTGATCACTATTACTCTCCACAGATCCTGGAGACATCTTTGAGTGTTGGAGGTGAAGGGTCTTTGTCACATTATGTGTTTAAGCGAGGGGATGATTTTGGAGGTGATATGGATCAGCTTGAAGCTGAACTTGAAGCTGAGTTTAAGCTTCTTCAGATTGGTCAAGGCCAGGATGGCCAATGTTCTAATCTTAAGGTAAAGTACTTGTCTAAGCAGATCATTAGTTTGACTATCTGAGATTGACGTATTTGACCAACATAACATAGAGAACCGTGAAACATTAACTATTTTCTCTCTAAGATTAATGGAACTATCATGGATTCACAGGAGGTTTCAGAGAAGAGTGAAGAAGATTCAGAAGGAACAAGATTCGGACACGTGTGTCCAGGAATAATGGAGCAACAACAAGGAGTGTGTCCTTATGAGCTGGAGAGAAGACTACACGAGGTAATGGAGACAAGACAAGAAGAGGAGATAAAAGAGTTAGAGATTGCATTGGAAGATGCCAAACAAAGGCTATAGTTGAAAGAGACGGAAGCTTCTTGGTGGAAAGACACTGCTTATATAGTCTCTGAACGTATTCCAGAACCTTCTTCTAGAATAATAATCAACTCTAGCTCTCGAACTCACCCTTACCCTGTTTCTAGGTGAGAAGATACTATTTGTTTATTTCTTGTTTTCATTACAAAAAGTGAAAACAGAGTATGTCATTTTTTTTTGTGAAGAAGCAACATATTAATTAATTAATTAATATATTTGTCTTTATATCCTCAATTTGTCCAAATTTGGGCCCAAAAAAATAAAAAATAAATTGTTCATAGAGAAAATGAAATTAAAAAATTTGCATATCTCTGAGGAGAAGCACAAAAAAAGTCCAAAAGCACGTTAAGACTCAAAAAACGAGAGGAAGAAGAAGAAGCTTTCATTGACTCATTGTTCAAGGTAAGTCCTTTGAACTTCATCTGTAGCTTTTACACCATCGACGATGACTGTGATGTTTTATCTTGTCGGAATTTTGGCGTTTCGCAGAAGTGGCATGGCAGGAGTCAACGAGTCAAACTCGGATTCTGTGGTGGGTTCCGATGTATTGAGTCTTGAATCGATCAGGGAATCGTTGATTAGGCAAGAAGACACAATAGTCTTCAGCTTGATCGAAAGATCTCAGTTTCCCCTCAATGCCCTTGCTTTCGAGGATTCTGGGAATTCCTCTTCTCTCACCGAGTTTTTCGTCAGAGAAATTGAATTCCTCCAAGCTAAGGTTCATTTCCCATTTTTAAAACTAGAATTAGAGTTCAATGCTTCGTTTTGATTCGGTTCGCTATATCAATTTCCATAGATTGTTTCATGGAAGTAGCAGAAACCAAACTACAAGTCAATTTCACTAAGGCTGGATTCTTGAATTAGCTTGCGTTTGTTTGTTTTGTGTCTCCTCCATCGCAAAAGAAGATAACTTGGTGTTGTCTCTAATTGTGCGATAACTTCTTGTCTGGAATTGGGTCTGAATCTGCCAAAAAAAAAAAAGGCTCCACCTTTTTATATTATGAACCTCACTATATGTGGAACATTGTCAATACATACAGGGGTTGTTTTACTTTTGTTCTGAATGTGTTTCTGCATGGTACATTCATCTCATTTAGCTTATGCTCGAGATTTCTGGATATGAGCCTATATGCTGTGTTGATTGGTTCACTTTAAAGTCTTTATGTATGTGTATCTTTAGGTAGGAAGATACGAAAACCCGGAAGAGAATCCATTCTTCCTTGACAACATTCCTCACCCTGTGTTTCCTACGCACAAATATCCAACGGTATGATGTAGTAAATTTTGATAAACACTTCCCTAAGAACTCTAAATGCTTCTATTCTAAGAGTACTTTTTTTTAATCTCTCTTCTCTTCTTTAGGTTTTGCATCCTAAGGCTTTATTCGTTAACATAAACAAACGGATTTGGGATGTTTACTTTAAAGAATTGCTTCCTTTGTTCGTCAAACCAGGCGATGATGGAAACTATCCATCAACTGCTGCTAGTGATCTCGCCTGTTTACAAGTAAGGAGATCGTTTTGAATTCAGTTCACAGATAATAATCAGTTCTACATGTGGTTTATTCTATGTCTGATTTGATCTTGTAAAGGCTCTTTCAAGAAGGATTCACTACGGTAAATTTGTAGCTGAGGTCAAATTCAGAGATGCTCCACAAGATTACGAGCCTGCTATTCGCGCTAAGGTAAATTTTATATGTCACAATGTGGATTGGATTTGGTTTTAATATGAGATGACTCACACACCATACGGGTTTGGTTTCTGAAAAACTTATACAGGATACAGAGGCTTTGATGAAGCTTTTGACGTTTGAGAAAGTAGAAGAAATGGTTAAGAAAAGAGTCCAAAAGAAAGCAGAAACGTTTGGACAAGAAGTGAAGTGTATCTCTTCTGACTCTGGTGATGAGAGTGAGAAGAAGTATAAAGTGGATCCGTTGGTTGTTTCTCGCATCTATGGCGAATGGCTTATCCCTCTCACTAAGCTCGTCGAGGTTGAGTATCTTCTACGTCGTCTCGATTGAATCTGTCAATCTGAGTTCCCCATTGTAAAGCCAAGTTGAAAATAAGGAAAATATATGAGTCCATTGTAAAACAGTAAAAAAAAAAAAAGCTAATAAGGAAGCCAAGTAAAATTATTTTCATTTGTATCAAAATCTGGCCTTGTTAAAGTGGGCCTGGATTTAAAGTTTAATAGTGGGCCTATTGATATTTTGTCTGGATGTGATAGAGTAATTGAATGAACAGTCATCACTTTTTAAAATTTTCTAAGATATTTTAAGGAAAAGAAATTTTAAAAAAAAAAGTCGTCAGTACTTCGCTATCAAAAATGGTTTATTTATATATTTGATGATTATCCATAAGAACCCTTCAAACTCTCCACTCAACTCAGTATTGGTCAGCTGTCTCTTCCTCAATCTCTAGGGTTCTTCTCAAAGCTCAGCCTCAACTACGATCTCTTCTCTAAGCTCAGGTATGAATCAATCTCTCTCTCCTTCTTCGTTATCTCTGAAGCTATAGTATTAACAGTCAGATTTAGGAAACTTTCTTATTTAGGATTTGCCGATCAGATACATTTATAGTTAGAGACCATTCTATTTCCGATCTAGTCTCATTAGATTCGTTGATTTTTGGTATCAGATGATTGTGATTGCTAGTTCGTATTATAGATCTCGTTTTTAGTATAAGTGATAGATTTGATTGCGGGACACAGGTGAAAAAAAAGATGCAAGCTGTGCTTAGATCTTTCGTCTCTGGTGGAAATGTTGTGAAAGGTTCTATGCTGCAACATCTCCGTGTGATTAACCCGGCGATTCAGCCTTCTGTGTTTGTTGGTTCACGCTATGAATCAACTAAACCTGCTCGTATGGAGGAAACTGGATTCGAGAGTACGACTATTTCTGATGTCATGAAAGCCAAAGGCAAAAGTGCTGATGGATCTTGGCTTTGGTGTACTACTGATGACACTGTTTATGATGCTGTTAAATCCGTATGCTTCTCTTCTTTGCCCTTTTAGATTTACTTATACACATCTCTCCGTGTGTTAATTTGGAATTTGATGTGTTTGCTTTGTTTTAGATGACACAACACAATGTTGGTGCCTTGGTGGTTGTGAAACCTGGTGAGCAACAAGCTCTTGCTGGGATCATTACTGAGAGAGGTAAATATTATATCTGAACCAACCAAGGAAAGTTTTTGTTGCGCGTTTTTTTTGATTTGTGTGATTCATTTACGACATTGTGGTTTTATTCAGATTACCTAAGGAAGATCATAGTGCAAGGAAGATCTTCCAAATCAACAAAAGTTGGAGACATTATGACTGAAGAGGTATGGAAATGCGAGATTATATGATTACTCTTTGCTTCTCTGGATTGAAACTGACTTGATCTGTGAACTGACTATTGCAGAATAAGCTTATCACTGTGACACCCGAGACCAAGGTCTTGCGAGCTATGCAACTGATGACAGGTAACCAGAAAACCTATACTTTCTCCAACAAAGATACAAACTTTTGGGTTTAAAAGCTATTATAATACGGTTTCCTGACCTTGCAATGTTGTACAGACAACCGAATCAGGCATATTCCGGTAATCCAAGACAAGGGCATGATCGGAATGGTGTCCATAGGAGATGTGGTCCGAGCTGTGGTGAGTGAGCACCGAGAGGAGCTTCAGCGCCTAAATGCGTTTATTCAGGGAGGTTACTAGATCTTGAAGATTGGTAAGACAAGAGTCACCGTTTGTTTCTGGTCTAGTGCCTGCTGAATCTGAAAAGCTTTTAGATCAATGTATATATGCTGTCCTGTTGTTGTTGTTGTGTTCTGTTTGATGTTTGTTGTTTCGTTGTTTAACTTGTCAAAACGATGGCCTTGTCGTGCTTTGCCTTCTCTTCTTCTTGCGCTTTCTCTGCATGATAATAAAACCAAAGACTCTGATCTCTTTGAATGATTATAATGTTTGTTTTTGTTAGATTGTGTTATGAATTAATAGTGTGAGGATTACTCAAATCAGATTAGAATCCATCATTAAATTAAATACAAAACAAGTAATCCAGGTACAGTGTAAAAAATTGATAGATTTTCTAATAATTATAATCGATTTAAAACCTGTAACCTCATATTTTGATCTCCAAACCTTCATGTGACTAAACTACATAATATTTGGGTAAATAATACTCTTTAAACCACAATATAAGTTTTTAACACAAACTCTTAAAAACGCATAGTTAATGCTAATTAGATAATGTAAAAGTATAATCCGTACGATTTTTTTGCTTAAAATTACGAAAGACACTATACTATCAGTACTCGTTAATTATTCATCAGCATTTGCCATTTAGCAATGCTTTTGAGTTTTGATTGATTAGTTTAATCATGGTTTATGATAGGGTGGGCTTCATGCGCAGTGCTGACGTGGCGAGTTATAAATGGTTGATAAGGATCAAAGAGTAAGGAGCCGAACCGGAAATATAAACCGGGATGTAAAACATTACAATTTACAATTAGTCAATTTACAAGGCGGGTCTTGGTCTCGAGTCTCTCGAAGCGTATAAGAGTCATATACAACTGTAGCGTAGCTTCAGATCTGGTTATTTCTTCCTTTTTGTCTAGTAACAGCCATGGCTATGGAGTTATTAAGGAGGAGCAGTAGCAGGATATCGGAATCTTCTGGATCCGCGATCGCCTTGATTCTTCTGCTCTTCATCCATGGCGCTCACTCTTTCTATCTCCCTGGTGTTGCTCCTCAGGATTTCGAGAAGGTAACAAACAAAAAAAACGTTTAGATTTCTAGGCTTTTAGATCTGAATTGGATCTCCTGGATCTCGCGTTTCGATTTCATTTAGGATTAGTCCGCATTTGATCCTCGGGAAAGTGAGAGAATATGAGATTTGGTGTGTGCTGTGATGCACCGACTTTGGTTTAAGCATGTAATCTCACAGAATGGGTGATTGGTTCGGCTGAGGCTTTTATTTTACTTCGTTTATGCTTCAAAAGTCTCTCGATCTGAACAATGTCGCATCTTAGGCGAGCTACATCGATATTTGTTCTTCAGGATTAGCCATATTCGTTTTAATTTTGATTGGTTTTGTTAGGTTCTTAGTGATCTCGTACTCACTCGCTCTTGATTCGCTTGGCATTGCTACCAAATCCAAGTTATGGGTATAAGTGCAGTGTCGGTTCTGCATGTTTTATTACGAATCTCAATCAAAGTATACTTGCATGGTTTTACTAAAAAAGTAGAAGTGATGGAATCATATTCGAATTTTGAGTCTTATTTTCTGCTCTCTCCTTGTATGTTATGCAGGGTGATGAGCTGAAGGTGAAAGTGAATAAATTAACTTCAATAAAGACTCAGCTTCCATACTCGTATTACTCCCTTCCTTTTATTCGCCCTAAGAAGATAGTGGACAGTACTGAGAATCTTGGAGAAGTGCTTCGGGGTGACCGCATAGAAAATGCCCCATATACGGTTAGTTTCTGTTGCATTTTTTTAATTTGTATTGTATTTGACCAGTCTGTGTTAAAACTTTATTCATGTACGTTAACTCTAACCTTGCGGAGTTGAATTAATTGCAGTTCAAAATGCGGGAGGCACAAATGTGCAATATTCTCGGCCGAGTCACTCTTGATGCGAAGACAGCCAAAGCGTTTAAAGAAAAGATCGATGATGAGTACCGAGTCAACATGTAAGACCAAATCTAGAAACTTCTCTTTGATTTTATGTATGAGGAACATACTTTCCTCTGTCAGTTTTTGACAAGTCTTTCTTGTGTGTGTTAGGATCCTCGACAACCTTCCTCTGGTGGTTCCAATTGAAAGAGTGGACCAGGGTTCTCCCTCTGTTGTTTATCAGCTCGGTTATCATGTTGGTCTTAAAGGCCAGTACGAGGGGGTAAGTAGGTTTGGATTGTTGGTACTAAATGGAATTCATGCTTAGCTAGCTCGATTTTCTAAGGTTCCTTTTGCATTCGCAGAGCAAAGAGCAGAAGTTCTTTATGCACAATCACTTGTCATTTATAGTCCGCTATCACAGAGATGTGCAAACTGATGCTGCAAGAATCGTGGGATTTGAGGTCAAACCTTACAGGTGCCATTCTTTTATTCATAATTTGAACATCTCTTGAGATCCCCTGTCTTTCAGTGCTGATATTCCTTTCCTTAATATATAGTGTGAAGCATGAGTATGAGGGAGAATGGAGTGAGAAGACCCGTCTCACGACCTGTGATCCTCACACAAAACGTCTGGTTGTTAGCTCGGCTACCCCTCAAGAAGTTGAACAAAAGAAGGAGATTATCTTCACATATGATGTCGATTTCCAGGCAAGTTTTTCTTTAAGTACGCTACGGTTTCTGTCTTAAATAAATGTCATCAAGTTTCTCATTATTTTTTTTCTTCTGATTTTCGACTGCCATATTTGTCCAGGAAAGTGAAGTGAAGTGGGCATCTAGATGGGATTCTTATCTTCTGATGAGTGATAACCAAATTCACTGGTTCTCTATCGTCAATTC
>NC_025692.1:494221-519763 GCF_000633955.1 Camelina sativa | reverse complement strand
TCAGATCTGCTCTGCGTCTACGTTGGTACAGGGGTCCAATGTTTAGGCATGGTATTTGTCACAATGATCTTTGCCATGCTCGGGTTTCTCTCTCCTTCCAATCGGGGTGGTCTGATGACTGCAATGCTCCTGCTCTGGGTCTTCATGGGTCTCTTCGCTGGTTACGCCTCTTCACGCCTCTACAAAATGTTCAAAGGAACAGAGTGGAAGAGAATCGCCTTCAGAACAGCGTTTTTGTTCCCTGCAGTTGTCTCAGCCATCTTCTTTGTCCTAAACGCTCTCATCTGGGGACAGAAGTCATCTGGGGCTGTGCCCTTTGGGACAATGTTCGCCTTGATCTTCCTCTGGTTTGGCATCTCAGTTCCTCTCGTCTTTGTTGGGGGTTACATCGGGTTCAAGAAGCCAGCGGTTGATGACCCAGTGAAAACCAACAAAATCCCGAGGCAAATCCCAGAGCAAGCTTGGTACATGAACCCGGTATTCTCAATCCTCATTGGAGGAATCCTACCGTTTGGTGCAGTGTTCATCGAGCTCTTCTTCATCCTTACATCCATCTGGCTTAACCAGTTCTACTACATCTTCGGGTTCCTCTTCCTCGTCTTTGTAATCCTCATCGTTACTTGCGCCGAGATAACCATAGTACTCTGCTACTTCCAGCTTTGCAGTGAGGACTACCTATGGTGGTGGAGATCTTACTTGACATCAGGCTCATCAGCTCTTTATCTCTTCCTCTACGCGACGTTCTACTTTTTCACAAAGCTTCAGATCACCAAAATGGTGTCGGCGATGCTTTACTTTGGGTACATGCTCATCGCTTCTTACGCATTTTTTGTGCTCACTGGAACAATTGGTTTCTATGCTTGTCTCTGGTTCACAAGGCTCATCTATTCCTCTGTTAAGATCGATTAGAGAGGATTATGATGATTATCACGGCGATTAAGGAAGAGAGAAGGAAAGCTGATTATAGTTTATCTTCTTTTTCTTTTTAAAAACGGTTTTGTTGCAATTTTAGGTTCTATTTTGTTGCAGAACGAACAAAAAAAAAAGGATTCTAATATATATGTAAACGTTTTTAATAGTGTATTTTGTTTGATATTAGATACACTTTTTTTTTAGTTCCCAAAGTGTACCATATTCACTTTCTATTCTTCTCTCAGTTGCTGGAGTTCCAAGGCTACGCTAAACACCAAGACTAAGATTAAAAGGTACATTAACATTACAATGTAATTGTTATTACTGCATTTAGTTCACAATTTATAAAAATTTATCTTATGTTCTGTCTATGTGATCATCCCAAGTGAGAGTTAGTAATATCGAACTGATACTCCGATACTTAGGTAAAAACAATTGGATAAAGAAAAACTGAACTGATTGTATAATTAATAGATGCCTTATATCGAGAGTGAATTGTGGTTTAGTCGTTTTAGAGAAACAAAAATCCCTATTTCTTATGGCTTTTGTTTCTATGCTACTTACAACTTAGTCTCAAGCTTGCCAGGATCTATTCATGCATGGATCTTCAAAGGATATTGGGAACGTGATTCTTTTAGCATGGGTGATTCTTCTAGCACGTTAAAAATAACTAGGAAAATAAAATAAAATAATAACATGATTAATCTAGTCAAATTAAGTAGGTTTCTTGATAAGTTGAACGAGAGCTCGAAGCAGAACCCGAGCTGGCTGAATTTTGGAGAGGAGGACATTGCTCGACTAGACTAGTCATACGAGTGGTATTTTCGTTTGATGAGTCGGATTAACTAGGCTTTTTTGCTCCCTTCTATAAAGGTTCATTGATTTTTGAACTGAAATCAATTGTTTATGTTGTATCTTCTAAGTATGGCATGTATTAATTTGATGTTTTGGTCAATTCTTCTACTCTATTCAGATTTCAGGATAATTTTTGAAAAAATTTAAGAATCCAAAATTAGGATATAAGATTGCAACATACTATTTTACAGTTTTTTTGAAAAAAAGTTTAAACTTAATTATTTCCAAATATTATAATTATAAATACACTTAAACATCGTTTTTTTAGTACCCACCTTTAAACATGCTATAAAGAACATTCCCACCAGTAATGTCTACCCGGTTAATTGGAAATTGAATTAACAAAAAAAAAAGAAAAAAACCAAAGAAGAATGAAGAAAAGGAAAAACCCGGTTAAAAGGGTTCACGGGTCGCCCGAGTGGAGCCTTTTCCCCCTTTTGAATTAGAAAAGAAGAAAGAGGTCTGAGACTTTATAACATAAGATTTGTTAGAAGGATCAATTACAGATATATGCATTATTTCCCAAATTTTAATAGATGTAGGACATATTATATAGTCCAGAATTACAGAGTCAAGCCTTTTGATTTGACCAAAAAGACCGATTTACCCCTTCTATTACCTCTCTCTATCTCTTGCCATAGTCTTCTCGATCTCTCGCCTCCGCCATTTTTACTTTATGATTCTCCAATCTCTCGCCAACCGCCGTGACTGCTCAGATATCTCCGCCGGTGCACGTCTTGCTTAAGCTTTTTCCCATTTCTATTTCTCATTCTCACTGCGTCGCTAACGAGTTACGGTTGACGAAATCGATCATGGATTAGCGTTAAGGTTGTTTAGCAGAGTTTGCTTTGTCCGTCGGATTATCATGTCGAAAGAATATCGTCGCTACGACCTCCGTGTATGCAATTTCAGATATGTGATTTCAAAAAAATTTAAATCGATGCTCGTCCGCCGAAGAGATTATATAAGTGTCGTAGCTTCTCTTTCATATGGCAATCCTTACAAGTATGATCTAATTATTAGATGATAAGTGTGTACAGGTTCCCAAACTACCTCATCTTTTGATCTGTAATGAAAGAAGGCCAACATCATTGGATTGTGAATTTGAATGTTTTAGGTAGTGTGTTGTGAATAGATTCTGATCATGTATGAGTCATTTCTAGTTCATGCTCCTTGTAAAAATCTTTGAACTTTAAGAGATGATGTTTGTTTATATTCACTACTCAATGGAGCTGATGTTGGAATTATAGGTACTTCTTCTTAGTCATGAAACTTATACCTCCATTGGCTTGTGTTTAACCTTCTCATTGGGTTCTCTCGTCTTCTAGTACTTAGGGTTTAGATTTCTTTCTTTAAAACGATTTAATGTGATTCTCTTAGGTTGACACTTGTAACTGGCTTGAGGGTTTAGTTTCCTTTCTTCAGTACGTGAATGTGATTCCCTTGGGTTGGCATTTGTAATTGGCTTTAGTGTTTACTTTCACTAATTCATTCTGTTACATTATTCAATATTGTTGCATTTTCCACTTGAATATGATTTTGATTGGTCTTTTTTTTTTAAAAAAAAAAAAAAAAAAAAATAGGGTTTACGATGTTCTAATGATACTTTTTGGTTTCTCTAATTTGGAAAAAGTTGTTCATAGGATTTGTGCTTAGGAACTTGAACTGCGGAATTGTGAACTTCTTCTGGGTTTCTTCTTTGTATATTGGTTTTACTGCGCAGGTTATTGTTGTACAGGATATAATAAGACCACCACGGAGAGAGAACTTCAATGATGTTTTCATTGTTTATGAGTTCATTGACACTGATCTCCACCAGGTTATACGCTCTAACCAACCGTTAACTGATGATCATTGTCGAGTATGCTTCATCCTTCATGTTACCTCTTTTATCTTGCCAGATGAATCTTATGTTTAAAAGTTTACAAGTTTACTTGGTTCAGGAAGCTGGAGCAATCCTTATTCTGTTTGTGATGTTAGTGCATCTGAGGATATAATAACAGTTGTAGTCAGTATTGCTTGTTATGTTTGTTCCTTTTCATTGATTTGTGTGTTTTTTGGAAGTTTGTGTTGTTGGTGTTTCGTAACTAGTTTCCACTTTTTTTGCTTGTAGCAATCGATATTTGGTCTGTCGGTTGTATACTCGGTGAAACAATGACACGAGAGCCCTTGTTTCCTGGTAAAGATTATGTTCATCAGCTTAGACTCATCACTGAGGTAATCTAGTCTAATATGTTTCATCCATAGCATTGATACTAGTGTTTCTTTTTGGTATCATCTGCATCTGTTGATGAATCTCTGAAAAACAGCTTATAGGATCGCCTGATGACTCAAGCTTGGGGTTCTTAAGGAGTGGCAACGCAAGAAGGTACGATAAAAAGCTTCCACAGTACCCGAGACAGAACTTTGCTGCTAGATATCCAAACATGTCAGCTGGTGCAGTCGATTTGCTGGAAAAAAAAAAAAAACTACCTTTGAGCTGTGTTATGCAGATACACGACTTCTGTCCCAAAGTGCATTGAGCTTGATTTGAGCTGATGAAGTAGTGATGTCCTGGTTCTGTGAAGGTTACTACATCGTGTCCTGTGTTGTATACAGCTTTAGGAGAAGAGGAGTCGCAAAGATCCTATTCTAAAGCGTCGGAGACTAGGGTAACGTCATTGAAGGTGATAAGCGACACATAAGTCACTCAACATACAACAATCAATGCATAAGCTCTAGAAATTGACAATTACAGAGTTTATATTTCAAGTTTAGTCACGTCTTTTATCCTTCAGTCGCACGTGTCTTCCTTCTAGTGATACCATATATGGCTTATCAGCCAACTTATGCTTTAGAATCTTGTTTGGTGTCTGATTCATTCTGGCGAGTAGTAACTTAAGCATCGATGATGATGTTGCGTTTTGTCATGTTCAGGTGACTGGAATCAACATTGGTAAAGCGCAGTTAAAGTTTCATCCATTAAGAGGCTGAAGATTCCATCCTCTATTTGCACGGCAACCTCTTCGTGGTCCTCCTTCATCCGCTTCTCCTTCCAGCCTCGTCTTTCAACTTGTCTAGCACATGCTTGTCTCCTCTGCTCACATGTTCCGCGTTCGAGCTCTGCTTCTCTCTTTCCCTGTAACCTGCATCCTTTTGCCTCGCTCACCAATTGGTCCTCAAAGTGTTGAGTTTCCTGGAACGAGTTTGTCCTTTGCATCAATTCATCTCTGAAGTAGTCCATTATCAGACAGAGATGCTCTTCGTGGATCCAAATTGCATGTCTTTCTTTGACCCGGTTCCATAGCTGTGCTGCCTTCTCTTCAATCTCATCTGCGTCTTCATCTTCAGTCTCTCTCCATCAACAGTATCACAGTTCTCATCATCATCATCATCATATTTGATATCTGTCACTTGTCCTCCTTCCATGCAAGATTCTTCGTCCATTGAGGCCCATTCGTTCAAAGTGAAAGGACTAATGTTGGCCAAAGTCTCAAACCGTTGAATCGTTTGCATGAGCTTTTGTTTGGTTTCTGCAAAAATCATCACATAGCGTATGTTTCAGAATTCTGAAGTCTTTGAAAAATCTAAGAAGAAAACTTGCTTTGAACTTGGAGGAAAATCTGATTATATCACTCTGAGATTAGCTTGAAGCTTCTTGAACTCTGCAACGCCTTCACCTCAGAGCTAGATCGTCTCAAGTCTCAACCATGGAAACCTATTACTCACGTTTGATTTTAGTAAGCTCGAGATAAAAGGAACTCCAGTTATCGTATATGGACAGTTGGAATCAGCACATGGTCTCCAAGAACCCGAGAATCGAAAACTGCGGAGCTGTTTTGAGTAGGCTTGTTGAATCGATGGATCATCATCATCATCATATATCCAAGAAGGCTAAGAAGAAACACTCTGTGAAAGCTAAAACCCTCTTACGAGCTCTATATGGTGTAAAGGTCAAGACTTTATANGCTGCCTTCTCTTCAATCTCATCTGCGTCTTCATCTTCAGTCTCTCTCCATCAACAGTATCACAGTTCTCATCATCATCATCATCATATTTGATATCTGTCACTTGTCCTCCTTCCATGCAAGATTCTTCGTCCATTGAGGCCCATTCGTTCAAAGTGAAAGGACTAATGTTGGCCAAAGTCTCAAACCGTTGAATCGTTTGCATGAGCTTTTGTTTGGTTTCTGCAAAAATCATCACATAGCGTATGTTTCAGAATTCTGAAGTCTTTGAAAAATCTAAGAAGAAAACTTGCTTTGAACTTGGAGGAAAATCTGATTATATCACTCTGAGATTAGCTTGAAGCTTCTTGAACTCTGCAACGCCTTCACCTCAGAGCTAGATCGTCTCAAGTCTCAACCATGGAAACCTATTACTCACGTTTGATTTTAGTAAGCTCGAGATAAAAGGAACTCCAGTTATCGTATATGGACAGTTGGAATCAGCACATGGTCTCCAAGAACCCGAGAATCGAAAACTGCGGAGCTGTTTTGAGTAGGCTTGTTGAATCGATGGATCATCATCATCATCATATATCCAAGAAGGCTAAGAAGAAACACTCTGTGAAAGCTAAAACCCTCTTACGAGCTCTATATGGTGTAAAGGTCAAGACTTTATATGCTCGAGACGCATTGTTCGAGAGCCTCTGGAAGAAATATGCAGAAGAGTTGGGAGTGACATTGCCAATGATGATTAGAAGTGTCAAGACTTTATTTGTGAATAGAAGAAACATGTAATTATGGTGATTTGACTGCTTTCCTTGATGTTCGGTTATAAGAAATGCAAATGCAAAATGAGATTTTAAAACGAAACAAAAGTGATTCGACTATTGAATATTGATAACTCAACCTCCTTCTCTTTCGACGATTGAGCATCTACATTTCAGTAATTACGAATACGAAGCTATTTATTTAACTCTTTTCAAGTTAGGCAGAATGGTGTTCCGGACTTTGATTGGTTTAATATAGTTGTCTTCAACAAATCCAACTTTGAACCTAACCAAAACTAAAAATAAAGATGTGATTTTGTAATTTTGTCAGTTTAAAAAAGGTAGATATATATGATGATTGATTGTTGTAGTTATTGAGTACAAACTTATATCCCAATCACACCCAAAAAAAAAAAAAAATGGTCATGTTACACTGGAAATTGTTTATGCACGAACCCAAAATTTACAAACTTGAACCCAAACCAAATTTACAGTGAACTGACCTGGTCAGATAAATCTGTGGTAGAAGGATCATCAAGTGAGTAAGTCATGAAACTTATTTTCTCTCATATATGCACATCATTGCCACACTTTTCGGATGATGAGTGTAGTGTAATATCTTCTGATGCTATCCTCTTAAGTTTGAGATAGTCTTATGTGGTATATTTAACGTCACAACATAGAGACTAATCAAGGGAACATACGGGACCAATGGTTACTTTGATCTTATGCATAAAAGGGCACGCTTTGCTGTTGTCTGTGACAGCTAGTCACGGCCTAGATGATTCTAGAGACTAGGTTAAACCCATGTAATCTCTATAAAAGAGAAGAGCAATTGTTATTCAATCCTTGAGATTGAATAACAAAAGAAACAATCTTTCCATTACTGTTCTTTCTTTCAGTTCTGTGTTCTTGGAAGAGATCGAGCGTTACGGAGTAGAGAAGTATAAGGTTTTAGAAGAAAATGTTCAGCTACAGAACAAAGGAGTAAATTTCGACGGAGTAGTTCTCGCTATGGTTTTGATAATTTGTGCTAAATGTATCCGGATAAATAAATGGGGGTATTCATCTAAACTCATTTATATTGATATTTTTATTAAAAATTTATCATATAAAATTATATTTTCAGCCAAAATTGTAAAATTACATTTTCTAGCCAAAAACACAAAATTATATTTTCTCAAAACCGTGTTTTCTCGCCAAAACCGTAAAAAAGTGTTTTCCCGCCAAAATCGCAAAAACGTGTTTTTCTGCAAAAACCGCAAAAACGTGTTTTCTCGCCAAAACCGTAAAAATATATTTTCTCGCCAAAACCGTAAAATAAAAATGTTTTCCCGCCAAAACCGTAAAAATGTGTTTTTCCGCCAAAACCGTAAAAACGTGTTTTCCGCCAAAAAACACAAAAATTGTCTTTTGTTATCAAAATGTTTTTTTCTTCTCAAAACCGTAGTTTCTCACCAAAACTGAAAAATCTGAGTTTTTCTATCATTAAAAAATATTCTCACAAACAAAAAAAATTCCCGCCAAAATTACAAAGCCACAAAACTGCACATTATCACCAAAATTATATATTTAAATGGGTTCAATATGTTAAATGAGACTGTGTATGTTTAAATGGGTTTGAAATATATACGGGGTTAAATGAGTTTATACTTAAATGGAGTGGGTTTTAATGGGGTGGGTTTACCCATTTTAACATCCCTAGAGAGATGGGAAGAACATTGTTGGTTGTTTAAAAATTCACATATAATATATAGAAAATGAATAATGATAGTCAAAACATATTTTGTCCCCTCGATCTTCGTCTTCCTTCACCCCATTTAGCTTCTCTCAGGTAGATTTCAGATTTTAGCATCGTCCCCCCTTTAGATCTTTCTTTGTTTGGGTCTTTTCATACTTTTTCTTTCTCTTTCAGTCTTCATTGCTTCAATGGGAAAAGGAAAGGAATCTGGATCGGGTTCCAGAAAAGGTAAGGAATCGGGATCGGGTTCAAGAAAAGGAAAGGAACCTGAGGCGGATTCTAAAATTGCTTAATATTTTAGAGCAAAAAAAATTGCTTAATATTTGAGAGCAAAAAAAATTGCTTTACAATTATTATAAAAAAAAATATTATGTCCTCACGATGAAATTGTATCACCAAGGGACGATTTGACTGATCTTGAGGAACATATGCATGAGATCTAATATTATCAGAAACGTTAGTAGCTATGCCCTCTAGTCGAACAACTTCTTTGCATGCTAGTCTGATTTCTTTAGTCGTTATGGATGCGTTTGCGTTGCTGAAAATAAGTTTCGTAGCTGGAGCGGCAATGTTGGTAAAACATCATTACCAATCTTCAACTAAAGAAAATGCCATTTTTTTCATAAAAAAAAAACTTAATATTTAACAAATAATTATTACTCAACTTTCTGCTTATGGCCAGAAACACTATTTGTCTAGTAAAAGAAAAGAAAATTGATCAAATACATTTGCTTGCTGAACATACCTGTGAATGAACGGGACCATTCCGTGAAAAGTCCCTAGTTTGTATGGTCAAATAATAGTTTTGACAGACATACATTGACTTGTACACCTACTACCTGGTCAAAACACTAAAACCGGACAAAAGTTGTCATATTAAAATTCTTGTATATCAAGGACATTCCCACATGAAGTCATTAACGTCTACTACGGTTCTATGAAATTCATGCATCAATTAATTAATTTAGAACAATCATCGGATATAATTGATATCCAACTTAACTTAGACTAGGTGATATCCCGTGCTACAGCACCAGATTATATATTTTGTTAGTTAATTTTTTTTGTAATTTGTATTTTTGTAATGTAGTTTTTTATTTTGACTTATTTTCTTTGTTTATATAGTGTTTATTTGTATATTTGGGGTTATACAGTAAATTAGAAATCTTAATAGAGTAACTAGTTTGTAGAATGTAGTTTTTCACGGAAATAGACACACCGCAATATTGGATAGTAGTTTTGTAAGAGAATAGACACTCCGCAATATCGAATAGTAGTTTTGTAAGAGGGTAGACACACCGCAATATTGGATAATATATAGTTTAAACATTCTATAAAAATTTAAATATTTATAATATCTTAAACTTTTTTTAAAAACATAAATATATTATAATATGTTTACTTTTTAAAAGTTTAAATATGCTCAAATATAGAACTAAATTAAACTGTTAAATTTGGATACCTGATAAATCAAACTTCCTACTCATTTGTACTCAAAACATATTAGTCATATATTTATAGTGATTATGAACCATATTCCAAAATATTTAGTCGATGTGGGATATACAATACACCTTTTCTGTAAATTAGTTTACAACTTTACATATATATAATTTCTGCATTTTTATTCTTTCCATTTATACTAATCATAATTAATTACTATAATTTCGTTAAGGAAATATTGAAAAATCTAAACTAAATGATGATTTGTTTTTATTCAATTGTATTAAGTTGATTTGTTGTTTCCGTAAATATCTCACAATATAAAAGCAAATCAAATAAGTTTACATATATATATACAATTTCGTATTTAATCTATTGATTATTTTGGAATCAAAATCAGAATCGATAAGTATTAAAGATTTCTCATTATTATTAATATTCGTAATAATTATAGGGATTAAGTATGGTAGTAGTTAATATTTGATATCACTGAAGCCATTAAATACTCAGATACTAGTTTTCTTGTTTATAGGGATTACACCTTTGTTTGGAAACATGAATAACTATTCTTGAATCAAATAATATACATGATCCGAAAATTATTAATCTGGAGTACAAACAGATCCGCAGATTTTTTTTCTTCTGTTCTCGGGTAATTTAGGATCCGCGTCCCGACCTACTTAATTTTTAGTGATTGACCAAGGGTATAATGGTTATTTGTCAAAATCGAAACTATAGGTTAATTAAATTAAATTAAGTGATTCTTTAATCATTTTTAATGAAAAACCTACTAAAACAAAGTCACGGTCTATTTTGAATCTAGGGAGTACTGCTTTAATAGTATATATACGATAATAAAGTAGCAAATACACCAAATTGAAATTGACTTGACTTTAACAAAGGAAAAAAAACCAAAGAAGAAGAATAGGAAAAACCCGATTTAAGGAGGGGGGTTCACGGGTCGCCCGAGTGGAGCCTTTTCCACCTTTCACTGTTGAATGAATAAAAAAGGTCGAGACTTTATATCATAAGATTTGTTTAGAAATGTCAACACCCACCACCCATCTCTCCTCCTCTCTCAATATCTCCGTGGCGTGTATCTAGGGTTGGGTTCCATCTTTGGGGATTCCGATGTCGGCGGAGAGTTGTTTCGGCAGTTCAGGTGATCAGAGCAGCAAAGGGGTGCCTACTCATGGTGGTAGCTATGTCCAGTATAATGTCTATGGCAATCTCTTCGAAGTTTCTAGAAAATATGTTCCTCCTCTTCGCCCGATCGGTAGAGGCGCTTATGGAATCGTCTGGTGAGTCTTCTTTTGAATTTGGGAATATAATTTTGATTTTTGAATTTTGTAGATAGGGTTTCTCTAATTTGGAAAAGTGTTGTTCAGAGGATTTGTGCTTAGGAACTTGTCAAATTGAACTGTGGAATTGTGAACTTCTTCTGGGTTTCTTTGTATATGTCGATGATCTTTAATTTTTAACTCCTGGTTCAATGTTTGATGATTAGTGCTGCTATAAACTCAGAGACTGGAGAAGAGGTTGCTATCAAGAAGATTGGTAATGCTTTTGATAACATTATCGACGCTAAAAGAACTTTGAGAGAGATTAAGCTTCTCAAGCACATGGATCATGAAAATGTACGGCACTCACTTCATATCTGGATTTCATTTTAGTGAAATAATATAATACCTATTATTGTGTGTGAATATCTTTTTATATATTGGTTTACTGCGCAGGTTATCGCTGTAAAGGATATAATAAGACCACCACGGAGAGAGAACTTTAATGATGTTTACATTGTTTATGAGCTCATGGACACTGATCTCCACCAGATTATACGCTCTAACCAACCGTTAACTGATGATCATTGTCGGGTATGCTTCATCCTTCATGTTACCTCTTTTATCTTGCCAGATAAATCTTATGTTTCTAGTTACTTGGTTTGGGAAGCTAGAGCCATCCTTATTCTATTTGTGATGTTAGTGCATCTGAGGAAACAATATCAGTTGTAGTCAGTATTGCTTGTTATGTTTGTTCTTTTTCATTGGTTTGTGTGTTTTTTTTGGAAGTTTGGGTTGTTGGTGTTTAGTAACTAGTTTCCATTTTTTTTTGCTTGTAGTTCTTTCTGTATCAGTTGCTGCGTGGGCTCAAGTATGTTCATTCAGCTAATGTACTGCATCGAGATTTAAAACCCAGCAATTTGCTCCTGAATGCAAACTGTGATCTAAAGCTTGGGGATTTCGGGCTTGCCAGGACCAAATCCGAAACAGACTTCATGACTGAGTATGTTGTTACACGGTGGTACAGAGCTCCGGAGTTGCTTCTTAATTGCTCAGAATACACAGCAGCAATCGATATTTGGTCTGTCGGTTGTATACTCGGTGAAACAATGACACGAGAGCCCTTGTTTCCTGGTAAAGATTATGTTCATCAGCTTAGACTCATCACTGAGGTAATCTAGTGTAATATGTTTCATCCATAGCATCAATACTAGTGTTTCTTCTTGGTATCATCTGCATCTGTTGATGAGTCTCTGAAAAACAGCTTATAGGATCGCCTGATGACTCAAGCTTGGGGTTCTTAAGGAGTGACAACGCAAGAAGGTACGTTAGACAGCTTCCACAGTACCCGAGACAGAACTTTGCTGCTAGATTCCCAAACATGTCAGCTGGTGCAGTCGATTTGCTGGAGAAAATGCTCGTCTTTGATCCAAGCAGACGCATCACAGGTGAGTTATATTTATATATTTGCTTCTTCTCTGTTTTCGGTTTTTACTAAGCAAGTTTCTGTGTCTCTAGTTGATGAGGCGTTGTGCCACCCGTATCTGGCCCCACTGCATGATATAAACGAAGAACCGGTGTGTGTAAGGCCGTTCAATTTCGATTTCGAGCAACCTTCTTTGTCAGAAGAGAACATTAAGGAGCTTATATATCGTGAAACAGTCAAGTTCAATCCTCAAGAGTTCTCACAATGAGAGAGAGAGAGAGAGACCTTAAAAGGAAACTCGTCAAAATGCTTGTTTTGTTATGCTCTGTTTTTGCTATTGAATCTCTGATAAGTTTGATTATATGTCTGTAATATGAACAACATCCCGAGATATTGAAAAAAAAAAAGAACAACCTTGGAGCTGTGTTATGCAGATACAGTCAGCTTTTCTCTGTTTTTTCCTCCTATAGGTAATTTAAATCTCTTGTTACATTCTTAACCGTAAATTTAAACTTCTTAACCTTTGAAGTTGTTTGCCCAAATAAGCTCATGCCACGAATTTGACTGAAACATGATTAACCACTAGAAGAAATATTGGAGATTCTTGAGTAACAAGAATTTTAATTTGATCTTCTTGACTCTCGAGACAAAAGATTGGAAGAGCTTAACTGAAGTTGTATAGAGTAATGTTTCGGTATATGATGAATAGAAATCTAAAACATTACATCATACTGAAAACAAGAACTTAAAGAATATTAAAGAAGTTAACAAGAGAATTAAAGAAACTCTAATTAGCTAATGAATAGAAAGCGGATGCTTAGTGATGGGGTTGACTTTATTTGATCTTCTTGACTTTGGTTTAAAACCTTTATTTGATCTTCTTGACTCTCGAGACAAAATATTGGAAGAGCTAAATTGAAATTGTATTGTATAACGAATAAAATCTGAAACGTTACATCAGTACTGGAAAACAAGAACTAAACAAACTTGGGTCTTAAGGAAGAAACAAGGAAAAGAAAAAACCAAATAAACACGAAAACTTTAGTGATGGGGCTGGGGTATGAAAGTGTTTAACCACTCTGTGAGGCGGTGCATAGCTGACAAATCCATCTTCTTGGGAAAATTGGTGAAAGTAACGGGTTTGGGTAATGGTCCGACCACAACTCGAAGCTTAAGCCCAGCCGCGCAGTGACCCGTCTCTGAGCTAATGAAATAGTGAACTCCTGGTTTGGTGAGCGTAACGAGATCATGGCCCGTCTTGTGCACGGCTACGCGAGAAGTCGGGTCGCAGGTTATGAATTCAAGGTCACCGGTAATCTCTAAGACGTCGTTTACTTCGTTGTCGTATAAGAAAAGTAGACTATCTCCTACATGAAACAGTTTATCCTGACTCCACTTGTTATAGTAGTCGCTCTCTTCAGGAACGCTCCATGCGTTAGAGTCACCGACCTTGTAGATTTCGCCAGAAGGAAGGATCTTGCTCGGTGGTGGTGGAGGAATAGGACGTGACGGGTCATGAACAACAAGGACGTCGAGCCTCTGTCCAAGTACGCATTGAGCTTGATTTGAGCTGATGAAGTAGTGATCTCCGGGTTCCGTGAAGGTTACCACATCATGTCCTGTATTGTAGACGGCTTTAGGAGAAGAACTCTCGCAGAATTCTAATTCTAAAGCGCCCCAAACTTGAGTAACGTCGTTGACGTAGGGATCGTATTTGAAGACCAAAGAGTCTCCTACGTAAAACACCTTTTCCTTGGCCCATTCGTAATACAAGCCTTCTTTCGCAATCCATCCAGCCGAGTCCCCTACGGTGTAGACAGTAGCCGAACAAGAGCCAAAGAGAACCGTGAAGGTTGTTATCACCAGCAGCACAAAGAGGAAGATCTTCTTCATTGTTGTGGCCATGATTAGATGAACAAATTGACAAGGGAAAAAGAAAGGTTGTGAGATCTGAATCAGAGAGAAAGCTGAGTTGTGTTGTGTTGATGAATGATGAGTTGTGAAGAGAGAACGTAGCCTTGCATTGTTTATATAATGATGTACCATTCCTAATCCTTTTAGGATTTTATTTTGTTTATTTCCTTTTTCTAGAGTAGTAGAAGATTTAATCCTTTCTGACTTTTGATTCACCTCTTCTATTGGGAAAAAAAAAGAACGTTCTAAAGTTGATTTAATTTCTTTATTTCTTTTACATGGTTTTAGATAAACCCAAAGAGTGAATCATATACTATGCAGTTCCAACAATAA
Source organism: Camelina sativa (assembly GCF_000633955.1). NCBI lineage: Eukaryota > Viridiplantae > Streptophyta > Magnoliopsida > Brassicales > Brassicaceae > Camelina > Camelina sativa. The sequence goes on along the minus strand of NC_025692.1, from coordinate 505,166 downwards.
AGCTCGTATGTTTGTTTCATGATCTTATCTTTTTGATCCATAGATAGATATCATAGCTAGAAGAAGTGACGACAATTTCATGCTATTGACTTGGATTTGTTTGATATATTGACAAAATGAAGTCTCCAGTCTTAGCCTCAAGACAATAAAAATAAGGTGAGAGAATTTTCTAGTTTGATCACTACATTTCTTGATATTATTTTAATTCACATGCATGAGATTTATCAAAGCCAATAATTTTAGACTAACAACAATTAGTGATAAAGAAACGGCTTCAAACTCAAACTCCCACATCTTAAACCATCACAAAACTTTCAAAATTGGTTAACCGCAAAAGTTTTTTTTTTACAAGAATGAGCATACCTGATTGCTCAGCATGACATCTCCAGTCTTCATCAAGACAATAAAAATAAGGTGAGAGAATTTTGCTAAGTTGATCATTACAAATGAAACTTTGATGACAGAAAGTTACATCGAATGAAAGCAAATCCACCCCACACAAAAAGGCGGAAAGAAACCCTAACCCTTGCTTCCGCCGCTGCCGTCTCCGGTGGCGGTGTCCCCCCAATATGCCAAAGAAACGTCGCTCTCCCGGCAAACCTCCTTCCAAAAAGCAAAACCCTCCCAAACCGTAAAATCCTCCCCCCAAATCGCAAATCCCCGGTGTCCCTTCCTCTTCGTCCTCTGCTTCTTCCCCACCTTCCTCTGCTCCGCAAGACCCTCCCTCCTCCATTCCTGCCCAAAGGACAAATGATTCCGTTGCTCCCACTGCTACCCCACCTCCTCCTTCTAGGGCCTGCCTAGGATTGGAGAGATCTGTGCACCTCCCCGAGGTCCCTCCCTCAGATCTGCTTCCTTTGGATATTGTGTCCAAAACTCAGTCTCTCCACTCCGCTTCCTCTACTCAGGAGGAACAAGTCCAATCCAAGGCAAAACCTATGTGGGTAGATCTGCTCAAGGATTCCTCTAGTCAAATGACCAAGAAAGGATAAGCTTTCACCCTGGATTATGGCGAGTTGTGTGTCCAAATCTCAAATGAGGTTATCACTCGTAATAATAAACGGTTGGAACCTTTTATCATTGGTCAATTCCACGGGAATCTTCCTCCAAGAGGTCTTCTTCATTCCATTCTTAATGGTATTTGGAATAACCGAACTCGTGACATTACCATCTCGCATTTGGGTCCAAGGACAGTTCTTATCCGCATTCCTAATTTTGCTACACGTCAGAGAGTTTTGAGCCAAGGTATGTGGCAGATAGAAGGACAAACGATGTTTGTTGCAGCTTGGGAACCTGGACTGAATCCTGCACTTCCGGAGCTTACCGAAGTCCCAGTTTGGCTTGAATTTCGAGGAGTTCCACCGCACTTCTTCTCCGAAGAAGGGTTCGAGCACATTGCGGGAATGTTGGGCCACCCGATCTGATGCCATCAAAATACCGTAGAAATGTCAAACCTTGAGGTTGGAAAGGTACTTACGGTCATTAATCCTCTCTCTCCCCTCCCTGAAGCGGTCAATGTTCAGTTCTCGTCAGGAGAAATTCACCGGATTTCAGTCTCCTGTCCCTGACTTCCCCCAATATGCAAACACTGTCAAGAGTTAGGCCATAACATCAAACGCTGCCCTTCGGCTCCTATCACTTGCCTTGCTTGCAAGTCATCTGGTCACTTTCAAGATGCCTGTCCTAAACTCCAGAAACTGAAAGTTGTTGTGCCTCCCGAGGTGGATTCTTCCATCACTAGAAAGGAACGAAGAGATAAGCTCAAGACAAAATGGGTGGCCAAGCAACCCCAATCCGATAGCGATTCCTCTTTGAAGCAAAAGAGACCAACGTCTAAGAAGGTAGCACGATCCAATCCACTCCTCGAGGTGGTGCTAAACCCTCTTAGTGCTGCAGTTACTGATCCTTCGAGTCCTAAGAGAAGGATCCAAAAGAGCTCGCAGAAGAACATTCCTCCTTCCTCCTCTGAATCGCACTCCAAGCATGAATCTTCCTCGCAGGAGAGCTCCCCGAGCGAGGCAGAATATAGCGAAGAGGATGAAACACCGTACACAATGGTCCTCTCCAAAAAAGAAAAGCGGAACCTCCGGAACTCCTCGGGTAGGAGATCCAAACCATCTAAACATTAATTATGATAAACACTTTTTGTTGGAACGTTAGGGGTATAAACCAATAGGTAAAGCGTAGGTGCTTAAGGAATTGGATCAAGCTCCACAGGCCTCTTTTTGGTTGTATCATTGAGACTAGAGTCAAACTGCGGAAGTCTCAAAGATATGTTCATTCCGTGTTTCCGGACTGGAATTTTGAAGGGAATTATGAGTATGCATAGTTGGGAAGGATTTGGGTGGTTTGGGATCAGAGAGTCAATCTCTCCATTCACTCCAAATCCGGGCAAATGATCACATGTATCGTTCGAATGCCAAACTTTAATAAGGCAGTGGTATACTCCTATATCTATGCGGTTAACTGCAAGTATGGGAGGCAACAACTATGGAGAGAAATTGAGGAGCTAGCAAAGGATACAATGATCTGCTCTAAGCCGTGGGTTGTTATGGGAGACTTCAACCAAACCCTCAGTCCTCAAGAGAGCTATGTTGGATGCACAAGAATCACAAAAGGTATGCGGGAGTTCAGACAATGTATCGAGAATGCAGAGCTCACAGATTTGGCAATTAGAGGCAATGCTTTAACCTGGTGGAACAAAAGAGAAGCTAACCCTATAGCAAAGAAGCTGGATCGAGTCCTGGTTAATGTTCGCTGGCACCTGGATTTTCCTCTCTCCTACGCAGACTTTGGAGACCCTAGAATGTCGGACCACTGCCCTAGCTGCCTCATAACGGGTGTTGAAACCAGAACTAAAAAACCCTTTATGGTGTCGCACTTCCTCTTCCAGAATAAGGAGTTTCTCCCACGGGTTGCCGACTTTTGGAACTCTATTTCTATAGATGGAACAGCAATGTTTCGTTTCTCCAAAAAGCTCAAACTCCTTAAAAGGGTCATCAAAATTCTTAATAAGGAGCACTTTTCGGACCTAGAAACAAGAGTAAAGGAGGCTCAGAATCTTTTAGCATCTCACCAAGCTCGCTTTCTCGCTAATCCTGGCCCCCTCTTAGCAAGGTTGGAGAGACAAGCTCAGCAGAAATGGCATAGCCTAGCTTTGGCCGAAGAGAAGTTTCTTCTACAACGATCTCATATCAAGTGGATGACAAGTGGAGACAGTAACTCAACCTACTTCCACAGAATGATAAACAGCAGAAGGGATATCAATCACATCTACTACCTGGTATCTGATTCAGGGCAAAGAATCGAGGTAGTATCAGAAGTCCAAGATCATTGTGTGAGCTTCTTCAAAGAGATGTTGGGGGCGACTTCACAAGCTATCTCAGTTGAGGATGAGGATCTCATCAGATCTCTATCCAAGTACAAATGCGATCAAGCAACAAAGGATATGCTTCAAGCTGATATTACTGATGCAGACATTAAATGAGAAGCCTTCTCCCTTCCTCGTAGTAAATCACCTGGGCCAGATGGATACACAGGGGAGTTCTTTCGAGCAACTTGGGACATTATTGGTGGGGACCTTACTCTGGCAGTCAAAGAATTCTTCAGTTCTGGCCAAATCCTCAAACAATGGAATGCAACAGCGATTACTCTCATTCCTAAAAGAATAGGAGCGGATAAGATTGGCGAGTTCAGGCTTATTTCTTGCTGTAATGCTGTTTACAAGATTGTATCCAAGATTCTAGCCCGTAGACTCCAATCTCTTCTCCCTGATATGATCAGTAACTCACAATCTGCCTTCGTCAAAGGGCGCCTTCTAGTGGAGAATGTCCTTCTGGCTACAGAAATGGTCCAAGGATCTAACAGGGACTCGATCTCTCCCAGGGGTATGCTTAAGTGGATTTGCGTAAGGCCTTTGACACTGTGAGTTGGGATTTCATCATAGTTATACTTGAGGCTGCTGACTTTCCTCCAATCTTCTCAATCTGGATTAAGAATTGCTTAACAACAACATCCTTCTCAATAAAGGTGAACGGTGAGCTTTGTGGATATTTTCAGGGTAAAAGAGGCCTCAGGCAAGGAGACCCTCTTTCTCCTCCGCTATTTGTGATGGCAATGGAGGTTTTCTCTAACCTCTTAGATGCCAAATTTGCACAAGGTAGTGTTGGCTACCATCCTCTGGGTGTTAACCCTCGGATCACTCATCTAGCTTTCGCAGACGACATCATGCTCTTCTTTGATGGTCAAGTCTCTTCTCTGGAGGCAATAACGGAGACGCTTGATTCCTTCCACAACATTTACGGTTTGGTAATGAACAAAGAGAAAACTGAGCTGTACCACGCTGGTCTCTGTCACGAAATCTCGAACTCTCTCGCTGAGCTGGGTTTCAGAACAGGTAGTTTCCCGGTAAGGTATCTTTGGCTACCCTTACTTCCCAGGAAGCTCAGTTGTTCCGACTATTCTCCCCTCACTGATAAGATCTCTGCTCGGTTCAATAGTTGGACGACATGATGCCTATCTTTTGCTGGTAGGTTGCAGTTAATATCTTCTGTTATATACGGGCTAGTCAACTTTTGGATGACAACGTTCAGTCTCCCCAAAGGATGTATTAAAGCGATTGAGAAACTCTGCAACACCTTCCTGTGGTCCGGCGACCACACTAAACGCACTCAACCTAAGGTTTCTTGGGCGACAATCTGCTTACCAAAATCAGAAGGGGGCCTTGGTCTGCGGAACATGCTCATGTGGAACAAAGTCCTCAACCTGAAGCTTATTTGATTGTTGTTCTCCAATAGTGGCTCTCTGTGGGTGGCATGGATGAAGGAACACTATCTCAAATGAGCCACATACTGGAATGCAGTCCCTCAAAACTATTCCAGCTGGATTTGGTGCTCTCTCTTGAAGTTGAAACCGTTGGTGCAGTCTCTAATTCGGTGTAATATTGGCGATGGTCGTACCGCAAGCTTTTGGTTTGACAATTGGTCTTCTCTCTGACCTCTCAAGGATTTTCTGGGTCCCAACGGCTCTGCTCTGATAGGAATTCCCATTACTGCTGTGGTTGTTGATGCTTGCACTAGTGAAGGTTGGAGATTACCGTCCAGCAGATCAAGAAACTCCTTGGTAGCCTCACTGAGGAACATGATGCTTAACACTCAACCCCCTCACGCTGATAGGGGACATGATACTTACCTTTGGGAAGTAGGAGACGTGGCTTCTACCTTGTTCTCCACTAAGAAAACCTGGAATCATCTCCGTCCGACGGCTACATTGCAACCTTGGGCTAAAGTGGTTTGGTTCAAACACTTTGTGCCTAAACATGCTTTCAATTTCTGGATTGCAAATTTGGACCGCTTGCCAGTTAAAGCTCGCCTCTGCAACTGGGGAATGAACATTGCACCTGAATGTCTCCTCTGCAACTCTCAGGTAGAAACCCGTGATCATCTTTTACTCCACTGCCCTTTCGCTGAAGAAGTGTGGTCCACAGTCATGACTCGTCTTGGCCACCATCCCTGCATCTTTGTCAACTGGAGCACCCTGATCTCTTGGCTTCTGACCAAATCTCCCCACCTCTCATCAACACTAGAAGGTTTAGTTGTTCAAGCCACCATCTATATGCTATGGAAGGAAAGAAACCTCCGGCTCCATGAAGGAATGACCTCCTCTGCTCCTGTGATCTTCTCCCAAATCGATCGTAGTATAAGGGATATCTTACTTGCTCGTATACACCGCAATGGCTGTGGTCGCCTTCTTGCTCAGTGGTTTGCTCATGGCTACTAGCATCTCTAATTTCTATGACTGTTTACTTTTTTGTGTCATAGTTATTCCTTGGTTTACCCCAAATTTTGTACTAAGTAACGTTCCTTTTTGGTAATTATAATTCACATTTTATCAAAAAAAAAAAAAAGTGGAACTTGTTAGTTACGTTCATATAAATTTAAGTTGGAAAGCAAACTGATTCTTCCTTTTTATATATAGAGAAATCTACTTATGGCTATAGCCAAAGGGTTAGTCAATGTACTCTCACCTCCAAGTACTGCACCAGCTGGTACATACTAATCTCCAGCATTTTGTTCATAACATATATATATATATATATATATATATATATATATATATATATATATTACATTTCTTGATATTACAAGAATATAATGAGGATACCTGATTGCTCAATATGACTGCATTTAACTGATTGCTCAATATGACTCCATTTAACTGATTGCTCAATTTTGAAAAGATCAGATATGATTTAGAATGATTTTTTTTTTCAGGTATACCATAGAGAAGGGAATAATAATATATAATACAAAGATAAAGCATAATTCAACGCAAAAATCTGGTTTTCTTTCTTTTCAAGTCTTATTATATATAAGTCATATCCTACTGTTTTAGCAAATTTAATTAGTCCATTCAATGTATGAAACTTTGTTTGTTAGGGAATTCTCATGATGATCAGAATAAGTAGAAACGTTGAAGCAAAATCTCTTCTTTATTGAATTGATTCTGAAATTATACAGTAGTACTGGAAGTACTTCTAGATATAAAAAATTCTAAAGAAAGAATGAAAGACAAGAACTAGCTATACTAAACTAGTATGTAACTAATAGAGTCTTTTAGTTACATAATCTCGAACCAAATCCAACAAGAATGTAGCATATGCTTGAGTAGTTGATCCGGATATTTAGTGGTGATGAGGTCTAAAAGAACGAAACCACCTTGTGAGACGGACTATAGGTGACACCTTCCGAGCATTGGGTATTGGTCCGACAATGATTCGAAGCTCAGCCTCAAAGTGGCCTGTCGTCTCTGAGCTAATGAAATAGTAGGCTTCTGGTTTGGTGAGCGTGACGAGATCGTGTCCTGTCCTGTGCACAACTAGGGGAGAAGTCGGGTCGCCGCATATACATTCTAGGTCGCCGCTGATCTCTAAGACGTTGTTTACTTCGTTTCCGGATTGTAGATCATCTATGACATGAAACAATTTATCTTCAGCCCACTTATTATAGTAGTAGAAGTCACTCTCTTTAGGAACGCTCGAGTCACCAACCCTGTAGATTAGACCGGACAGAAGGATCTTGCTTGGTTGTGGTGGAGGAATGGGAAGTGACAGGTCATAAACGACAAGAACATCGAGCTTCTGTCCCAAAGTGCATTGAGCTTGATTTGAGCTGATGAAGTAGTGATATCCTGGTTCTGTGAAGGTTACTACATCGTGTCCTGTGTTGTAAACAGCTTTAGGAGAAGAGGAGTCGCAAAGATCGTATTCTAAAGCGTCGGAGACTAGGGTAACGTCATTGAAGGTGGGATTGTATTCGAAGAACAAAGAATCTCCCACGTGGAAGAATTCCTGACCCTCGGTCCAATCATAGACGTCTTTGTTGGCAATCCATCCATCGGAGTTCGTGTTTTTTACTTTGTAGACAGCCGCTGAACAAGAACGTCCCAAGAGAAGCGTCAATATCACGAGCACAAAGCCGAAGATCTTCGTAGTAGTTGTAGCCATGTTTTCGATTGATGAACAAACTGAGGATCGAAGAAGAAAGATGATGAGTATCTTAACCTCGATGTATATTAGAGTCGGTTCGATGAGTTTGAGGTAATATAGACACGATCACACGAACAATCCTTATACAATAATACAATACTAAACCAATCCTTGTCTAATACTTTATTTCCTTTTTTTTGTTATCCTATCTTTACTCGAAAATCTTATCCTATCTTTTTTTTTTTTTGGTTCATTTACGTATTAGTTTTGATACCTAATTTCCTTTTATTTCCTTAGCCAAATAAATTTTCCTATACTATTAGTCTATTCTACTTTTCTCGTCTAATTGTACATGTAAATCCCGTTGCGTTTTCACTTTTCATAAAAAGAGTAAATTGAAATTCCATTGAAAAAGAAAATTAAAAACAATAGTGTAATATTTTTTTCTGTCAACAAAATAATGTAAAAACTTTGTTAATTTCTGTAAGACATTTTATCGTTCTAAACATAGGCCTTGTTCGAAAGGTTAATCGCTGCGACAGCGACTGTTCTTCATAAAATTACTTTTAGATCTTCTTTATCTCTTTTTCATCTCTTCTACTCAGCGATCAAAATTTTAAAAATTTGGAATCGCCAGTTAAAGCAGCGACAAAACCCAAAGCCTTTGCTTGAAACAGCGACAGTCGCTCATTTTTTTTCATTTTACAGATCGGCAAAACCAAATCAAATTGCCATTGACAAAAAATTCAGATCTGTACTTTTCTTATTTTTTCTTCTCTGTACGACACAACCCAACTTAAAAAAACAAAAAAAAATTCAAAACTCAGTGTTTTAGAAACAGTTGCCGTAAAGAGTTGCGTGACACTGAAACAAACAGGGCTATAATGGGCATCAATGATATCCAAACACAAAATGGGCTTGATAAGAATGATAAAAATAAGCCCATTAGTCATATAAAGTTAATGTTGTAGCGAAGAAATAATAGAAACCTACCACTAGGCCTGGACGTTATACTCGTACCCGATTACCCGAACCGTATCCGATCCAAAAAACTCGGATACAGATATGCACCGAACCGAAGACAATAACCAAACAATTATTGATTTATCAATCCGTCGGATATCGGACCGGATCAAATAATAACTGAAACCCGAAGAACACCCGAACTCATCCGATCCCCATTTTCTTTTCTCTCTCGATCCTCCGAGATACATCGATCTCCACTTCCCTTATCTCTCGCGATCCATACACCGGTATGGTTGTATCCATGATCTTCTTCCCTTATCTCTCGCGATTCTCTACATATAAAGGCAAAACCTTTTCCATGGAATCCCTAATACAATTCTCGTCGCCCCAGTCTTCTCCATCAAAGGCATCAAGAAATCGATATCGGTTAGTCTATGATTCATATTCTTTCTTAGTTATTCTATTATTCTTCTTTTTCTTTGAGAGGAATTCAAGTTGTAGTGAAATCTGTATTTTAGTTGCTTGATTTTGGGTTTTAATTTGCTTGATTCTTAACTCCTAAATTAGATTAGCTAATGGTTTGCTTGATCCCGATTCTGAGTATTATAGTTCTCTGCTCTTGTTAGAAGTGAGTATTATAGTTCTCTTCTCCACTTAGAAACAAAGTTATGATCCGTATAAGTTTGTTTTTCAAGTTTAGATAGAAACAAATTTTTGAGTAGTGTGAATGATAAGTATGATCCGTATAAGTCTTATACTCAATCTCGATTCTTAGTAGTGAGTATTATTGTTTTCTTCTCCAGTTAGAAAGAAAGTTCATATGCTTCGTATAAGTTGGTTTTCAAGTTTAGATAGAAACAAAATTTTGAGTAGTGTGAATGATAAGTATGATCCATATAAGTCTTCTACTCAATCCCGATTCTTAGTAGTGAGTATTATTGTTCTCTTCTCTAGTTAGAAACAACATTCATATGCTTTGTATAAGTTGGTTTATTAACTTGCATTCTTTTTCTTTTTAGATGGATTCCTCACCATTTCCAGACAACATTGCCAAGGAGAAAGATGACCCAAATTTGATACCTGAGAGTGGAAACAAAAGGAAAGATGGTCCAACAGATGGTGGAGGCTCAATACAACCGGACCAACCAAAGAGAAAGCCGAGTACAAGATCTACTGTCTGGAGACATTTCACAAGATTTGCNAGTTATTCTATTATTCTTCTTTTTCTTTGAGAGGAATTCAAGTTGTAGTTAAATCTGTATTTTAGTTGCTTGATTTTGGGTTTTAATTTGCTTGATTCTTAACTCCTAAATTATATTAGCTAATAGTTTGCTTGATCCTGATTCTGAGTATTATAGTTCTCTGCTCTTGTTAGAAGTGAGTATTATAGTTCTCTTCTCCACTTAGAAACAAAGTTATGATCCGTATAAGTTTGTTTTTCAAGTTTAGATAGAAACAAATTTTTGAGTAGTGTGAATGATAAGTATGATCCGTATAAGTCTTATACTCAATCTCGATTCTTAGTAGTGAGTATTATTGTTTTCTTCTCCAGTTAGAAACAAAGTTCATATGCTTCGTATAAGTTGGTTTTCAAGTTTAGATAGAAACAAAATTTTGAGTAGTGTGAATGATAAGTATGATCCGTATAAGTCTTCTACTCAATCTCGATTCTTAGTAGTGAGTATTATTGTTCTCTTCTCTAGTTAGAAACAAAATTCATATGCTTTGTATAAGTTGGTTTATTAACTTGCATTCTTTTTCTTTTTAGATGGATTCCTCACCATTTCCAGACAACATTGCCAAGGAGAAAGATGACCCAAATTTGATACCTGAGAGTGGAAACAAAAGGAAAGATGGTCCAGCAGATGGTGGAGGCTCAATACAACCGGACCAACCAAAGAGAAAGCCGAGTACAAGATCTACTGTTTGGGGACATTTCACAAGATTTGATGACAATGTTAAGCGATGTAAGTGCAATTACTGCCACAAGTCTTACGGTTGTGATTCAAAGTCAGGGACTTCTCACCTGAAGGCTCATATGGAGAGCTGCAAGCATTTTCAAGCATGGAGGCAGAAACAATCACAGACTGTGATTAACAATCAGGGACAACTTCAAAGTGGAAAAGTTACTGAAGAAGTGTTCAGGGAGGCTTCAAATGAGATGATTGTGTTGTCAGAGCTGCCACTTGCAACAAAGTCAACCTCTACAAACCACATTCCAGAAGAACAGCTACAAAGGACATTGTTAGAATGTATGTGGAGATGAAAGCATCTCTGAAAACTTGGATTGTTGCTAGTAAGCCAAGAGTCTCCTTGACAACTGACATATGGGTTGCTAAAGCAACAGGTGCTAGTTACATGGTAATAACTGCACACTTCATTGATGTTTCTTGGCGATTGAGGAAGCTAATTATTGGGTTCAAGTATATTACAGATCACAAAGGAGCAACAATATCACGGGTTCTTCTTGACTGTTTGGCTGAGTGGGGCATA